>NC_056448.1:44421113-44441113 GCF_018296145.1 Oncorhynchus tshawytscha | reverse complement strand
GAACTTTTTGGCTTGAATGCCAAGTGTCACGTCTGGAGGAAACCTGGCACCATCCCTACGGTGAAGCATGGTGGTGGCAACATCATGCTGTGGGATGTTTTTCAGCGGCAGGGACTGGAGCGACTAGTCAGGATCGAGGGAAAGATAAACGGAGCAAAGTACAGAGAGATCCTTGATGAAAACCTGCTCCAGAGTGCTCAGAACCTCAGACTGGGGCGAAGGTTCACCTTCCAACAGGACAACGACCCTGAGCTCACAGCCAAGACAATGCAGGAGTGGCTTTGGGACAAGTCTCTGAATGTCCTTGAGTGTCCCAGCCAGAGCCCGGACTTGAACCCGATCAAACATATCTGGAGAGACTTTTAAAAAAGCTGTGCAGCGACGCTCCCCATCCAACCTGACAGAGCTTGAGAGGATCTGCAGAGAAGAATGGGAGAAACTCCCCAAATACAGGTGTGCCAAGCTTGTAGCGTCATACCCAAGAAGATTCGAGGTTGTGATCGCTGCCAAAGGCGCTTCAACAAAGTACTGAGTAAAGGGTCTGAATAATTATGTAAATGTTATTTTTTTACTTTTTATTATACATTTGCAAAAATGTCTAAACATCTTTTTGCTTTGTCATTATGGGGTATTGTGTGTAGAATGATGAGGGGGGGAAATTATTTAATTCATTTCAGAATAAGGCTGTGGAACGTGTGGAAAAAGTAAAAGAGGTCTGAATACCTTCTGAATGCACAGTATATTCACTAATGCTGCAGAGCTTTGCTCCAAAGTAATATCAGTTGTGTTGTGACCATAACATTGTGGCAATAACAAGGAAAGCCAAAGTACCAAAGGCCTAAAGTTATTTATAAGAGATTATACTAAATGTTTTCTCAGGACTCTATTGTTTAAGATGTAAAACATGTATGTTGGTCTGATGTGTACAAGGAGGAGGATCACGTGGGAGATTTATAAAATGAAACTAGAAACAAGAAACTAACTGTGAGAACTATTAGAGCCCTCTGGATCGATGATGAATTGAAAATGTTTATGGTTCAAACAAATTATGCTATAAAAGGTGGCAAACAAGTCGGACTGCTCAGCTGAAAAAATACTAAAACAAGATAAATGACAAAAAACTATGGGACAAGATTTTGGAGCACCTTAAAACCTCTTTCAAAGTAAAGTTCCCTGATTAGAGGACCTGGTTTTGGTACCGGTTCTGACTGACACTTTCAGCTATAAATCAATCTGTGGAAACCATAGATCGAAATGGCTTGCATTGAACGGTGGACCTGATTCTCCCAGACACAGGAGTGTGTCTCTTCTGCCTGTATGAAGCAAGATGTGAAATCTGACACCACTTGAAGCAAGATGTCCCTCCTCCCATTTAATTCGCTCTTCAGACTGTCCATCAACTCCTGGTAGAACCCTACTTCACAGCCACTAACAATGGCATATGCCTGGAATCCTTACATCGTAACAGGAAAGAGTGGTTTCATCGGTTTAGCACGTTCACAGATCATGTTTCATCTAGTAATCTAAAATATCTCAGAGATTTTAAACAAAACACTTTCTGTTTGTCATAGACTGATTAATATGAAAGATGAAAGGCGAGTTCCTAACGAGTTCAGGAAGCCAAGCTAGAGCTAACGGGGATCCTAATAAACTAAACCTAGCCTAGCCTTGTCTGGCCACAGAGGGCCTCAACACGAGGCCATGTCGTGGGTTAGTTTATGGTCCTCACGAGACCACCATTACAAAGTGAGTTTAATAAACAGCTGTCCTGACCTCTCGCCCCCCCCCCTCCCCTCCCCTCCCCTCGGGTTCCCTAGTGAGTGATCAAACGCTGCCGGTTCCCTGCCCACAGTTGGTCCGAGGGGGGCTTATGAGAAGACTCATCTTTTAGCGATCATTCTCTGTAGAGGCAGCTATTAGCCTGTCCTGATTATGCAAGGCCCCATGGGTACCATACCATGTCTGAGGGCCATAGTTTCTCTTAAAGCGTCTCAGGCTCTTATTGTCAGGGTTGACCTGGGTCAGAGATCCACTGTGGGGGGGACAGAGCACCTTGTGCAACATACTGTCATTGATCTGTCATTTGTTATTACCCCTCCAATGTTAGTGTTTGTGGGTTAATCACCTGAACTGAAAGATATGCTTAATTCTTTTTTTTCTTCTCTTCTTCCCAACAAGATATGGTGCAGAAACAATGTGTTGCCATCTTTCATATGAATGATTATAGAATAGCCTGAATAGGCCTACATCTAATGGCCTTAAATTTTCACATTTAGGTTATGAATTTAAATGTGTCGTTCTCAGATCCAGTATGTCATTGAAAAAAGACAAGAAATAGGAACTGGGGTTTTTCAGAGTTTATTTGTAGTACCAACAAACTTTGGTAATTTAGCAAATTGTAGCAATAAAAATGCACTCTCGACAAGGTCTCAGTGAGCTTGTGACAAATAAATAGCACAGTGATACTAATTTACACAACAAAAATACTACTATAAATTTCATAATCAAAAGGACAGAAATGAATTATAACGCTTCTTCTTCTCACTACTTTACACTGGGATCTTTGTCTTTTTAAATAAAGCTTTTCCATTTTTGAAGTACCACGTAGCATGTTGTCCTTTAATAATAAATAGATTGTTGTCCATTTCAACATGCAAAACTGCTTTGTTTTTGAGAATGTTCCACATATACTATATACACTTAAAACAAAACAATTTAAAAAAAAATCCAATTTGTCTTTCACAAACTCTCTTTAATATCACACATCCAAGAAGCTTAATGTATATTATCAAAATGATTTATGGTTGTTGTAGTGTTGATAAAGAAACATGATCAGCATATACCAACTTTGAACATAGTAATATACTCAATTTGGTGTTATACATAGTTTATTTTTTTATTTTTTTAAGTCTATGCTTTTAGGAAAGGTTCACTTGGACACATGCTCAGAGAAGGTTCCTGTTGATAAAGCTTGGACACACAGCTGAATGCCTATTGAGTCCTCTACTGGTTCACTGACTATTTCAAAATCAGTGACTTGGACTATAATACATATACCTTTTCCCCTTTTAGAATTCAGGTCAAACAAATATTTCCATTTCATTATATATACACAAATGTGGACATAAATAAGTATTCTTCTGAGCATAGATGCAACGACATTATTATTATAATTGTTTTCACAAACATCTTGCAGAAATCACTCCCATACCGTTCTTAACCATGTTGTAGTTTAAGGTCCCCCTGTTTCTCCAATACACGGGGAAAAGAAAAGTGTCCAATTATGTCTTCAAGTTTGTCCTTCTCTCGTAGTTCCTGGCTACAAGCCAATCAGTGGAGATTATTTTTGCGTGGTACCTTTCCGTTTTTCCCTTCAGTTATTTTCTTGAGGCAAAAGTTTGTTTTATGGCTGTACAGTTATGTATGGAGTATCCCCTCATCCGCACCCCTCCCTCCCTCCATCCCTCCCTCCCTCCATCCCCAACCCCCTTTGGTTCAGGGTTGACTTTCAGGAGGCAAAGTAAGAGCTCTGCATGGAGTAGAGACGGTCGATGGGGTTCCCCACCCGCACCTGCAGGGAGCCAATGTCGGACGCCGCCATGAAACAGTCGCTGAGGCTGGTGAGGGACGTGTCGCTGTCGATGTCGTGGAAAATGGAGTCATTTCCTGTTAGAGAACAGAGACAGAAGCAAAGACAAACAGAGCTATGAGTGAGGCTATGTGAACTAGTTGCTCAAATAAATAAACACGGGGGAGGGAGATGTTTACACAAAAAAACTAAACTGATAAAGAACACCCCCCCTCCCCCAAAAAACACAGTTAATGTTTGTGGTTTGGCCGTGGCAATAACTTTAAATCAGCTGGGATGAACGTTCACTGTTAATGGGGAGTGTGTGGGCTGCAATATCTCTGATTGTACCTATTGCCACCTGAATCAAAGTGCTTCCAAAGCCTCAATAAAGATGGCACACAACAGAAAATAATGAGTGTTACGGGGACACTGTGGGAACACAACCAGAGACTGTGTGTTCTTTTCTTAGTTCATGGCACCAGTGTTTAATTGCAGCGACGAGGAGTCTTCTCTCCTGGGTGTTGCTGGTGCTTTGGATCTAAATGACACCGTTACATCAGGACAGAGACAGCTTGATGGCCCATACATTTTTAATCAGACACACACATTATTGGTTAGCCTTCGCAGCAATAAAACCAGTACATGTGTGTGTGTGTGTGTGTGTGTGTGTGTGTGTGTGTGTGTGTGTGTGTGTGTGTGTGTGTGTGGGCGGGCGGGGGGGGGGTCGTAAGGACCAAGGGTTTGGTGAAGGATGACATAATTTGGGTGAGTGTTAGGAGATGAGACAGTGGTGATGGTTTGGACAAAGCTGTAGCCTGAAGACCATCTGAAGACCATCTGAAGACCATCGGCTCACAGAATACCAATTCACCAGACAGACAGGAATCTTGAGGCCAATTGTACAATATGCTACACACATATGCAACTACCTGATGTCAGGGCCGGGGGGATTATCTCCCAGGGCAACAGGGTATTCAGCCATGCCATGTTATTCTTATGAGGTGAGCCTACATGATTCATAATGTGACCAAGCTAATTAGACCACTGTGTGTGTGGTGTGTGTGTGTGTGTGTGTGTGTGTGTGTGTGTGTGTGTGTGTGTGTGTGTGTGTGGGGAAGGGGGGGGGTGTACACTGTCTGTGTGACTTGACTCTGTGCTGCTGTCCTCACCGTATGGGTTCATGTGGTCTCCGGGCATCTGTGGCGGGGTGAGTCCATGCTGGAAGGGGTCGGTGCCGTATCCGTTCTGCTCCATAGCCACTAGCTGCTGCTGCTGAGGGGGGCCCAGGGGGGTGTAGGAGCTCAGCAGGCCCTCCATCCGACCCGACATCACTTCTGGAGGGGACAAAGACATACAGGTGAATATCTCTTCTGGAGGGGACAGAGACATACAGGTGAATATCTCTTCTGGAGGGGACAGAGACATACAGGTGAATATCTCTTCTGGGGGGAGGACAGAGACATACAGGTGAATATCTCTTCTGGAGGGAGGACAGAGACATACAGGTGAATATCTCTTCTGGAGGGAGGACAGAGACATACAGGTGAATATCTCTTCTGGAGGGGACAGAGACATACAGGTGAATATCTCTTCTGGAGGGAGGACAGAGACATACAGGTGAATATCTCTTCTGGAGGGAGGACAGAGACATACAGGTGAATATCTCTTCTGGAGGGGACAGAGACATACAGGTGAATATCTCTTCTGGAGGGAGGACAGAGACATACAGGTGAATATCTCTTCTGGAGGGGACAGAGACATATAGGTGAATATCTCTTCTGGAGGGGACAGAGACATACAGGTGAATATCTCTTCTGTCCTTGACCTATTCACCTATTCTTACAACATGTTCTCCACTGATTTGATTTATTAGGATCCCAATGTAGACAGCTAGTCTTACTGGGGTCCGAAATATAACGAAAAATACATGACATGAAAAAAGATTTTAAGATTGATATACTTTCAAAAACACTAACATGTAGTGTGTGTGTGTGTGTGTGTACGCAGTTTCTAAAGTTTTCCGTTTTGATTTTAAGTTCCTCAGTTCTCACTAAATGCTCTTAGTCACAACTTCAGCATGTATCTAAGTCCCAGAGCTCATTTAGTTAACTACAGGGCTCATTTAGTTAACTACACTGGGTGGTTATAAACCCTGGTTATTAGATCACATTATTGACATGGGAGCCCATTCGCAGACGCCGCTACTTGTACTTTCGGAGGTGCTGAGCACTTATTACTCCGTCTCTCATATCCTGTCCTCAACAAAGCACCACAGCGATGGGGAGCCGAGCTGATCACACTTGATAACCCCTGGCTTTGATATGATTCTAATCAACACTATCACCCAAATGACCTCAGTTTTGCAGCCATCTTTAAACATGCAGTCTCATGCAGTCTCATGCTGTCTCACGCAGTCTCACGCAGTCTCATGCAGTCTCATGCAGTCTCATGCAGTCTCATGCAGTCTCACGCAGTCTCATGCAGTCTCATGCAGTCTCATGCAGTCTCAAGTGTGAGACAGTGTGTTGGTGTTATCAGTTCGGCTCCCGACTGCTACGGTGATTTATTATCAATATCAAAGGTGAAGGAATAGAAAGTCCAGAAATCCAGAATAGAAACAAAAAATGACCACCGACTCAATATTAGGTCAAATATGGACTCAAAACACCTGGATGCTTCTTAACACTACATTACTCAGCTTGTATTTGGGTGTTCGATACCATTTTTATCCTAAAGCGCAAATGTAAAAGTAGAGTTATGTGTTATATACTGCGACACTATAGACATAGAATTAAGCAATAAGGCCCTAGGAGGAACTACCCGGTTTATAATTAACCAATAAGGCCCGAGGAGGAACTACCCGGTTTATAATTAAGCAATAAGGCCCGAGGAGGAACTACCCGGTTTATAATTAAGCAATAAGGCCCGAGGGGGGATCTACCCGGTTTATAATTAACCAATAAGGCCTGAGGGGGAACTACCCGGTTTATAATTAAGCAATAAGGCCCGAGGAACTACCCGGTTTATAATACTCTATATATAATGCTACCCTTAATTCAAACAGTGAGTTGCTGTCACAAATCTGCTGGGTTGGGAGTTTGATACTGGGCAGCGACTTCACGCACGCACACACAAACCCATACACACGCCCAGTAAAATACGCACACACAAACCCATACACACGCCCAGTATATCACAGTGGTGGAAACAGAAGATGTACGGGTCAGGACTCTGGGGGGATATCGGATAGTGGGTAATAATAACACATCATTGGACTGAAGCCTGGCTTTGACCCCTGTCCTGTCTCACCCTGGTCAGGACCATTCACCACTGGAATGATCCCTGTCCCGTCTCATCCTGGTCAGGACAATTCACCACTGGAATGACCCCTGTCCTGTGATGACCCCTGTCCTCATCATAAGGTATTCTAGGAGTATTCTAGAACCAGTGACGTCTCATCATAAGGTATTCTAGGAGTATTCTAGAACCAGTGACGTCTCATCATAAGGTATTCTAGGAGTATTCTAGAACCAGTGAAGTCTCATCATAAGGTATTCTAGGAGTATTCTAGAACCAGTGACGTCTCATCATAAGGTATTGTAGGAGTATTCTAGAACCAGTGAAGCCTCATCATAAGGTATTCTAGGAGTATTCTAGAACCAGTGACGTCTCATCATAAGGTATTCTAGGAGTATTCTAGAACCAGTGACGTCTCATCATAAGGTATTCTAGGAGTATTCTAGAACCAGTGAAGCCTCATCATAATGCAGAAGACCTGCCCAGTTATTCCATCTCCTGTCCAAACCACACTCTCAGCCAGTTCACCTCTTGGGCACACACACATATGCAACCATACGTGCACACACACTAAACACACAGACACACAACACTCACAACTAGAGAAACCTACCTTGGCCTAGCCTTTGGGAATTCTGCTGCTCGTGCTGTTGTTGCTGTCTCCGGGCTAGCTTCTTCATCTACAAATAAAACACAATGCTGGTTAATAGCAGACGCAAAAGCTTGACCAACATGTATAGACAATATGGTTCATACTTCAGTGTCTCTAAGCTACATCCCAAAATAGCACCCTTATTCCCTATATAGAGCACTACTTTTGACCAAAGCCCTTTGGGCCGTACAGTGCAACGTATAGAGAATAGCTAATGCCACATGGGACTGTGAATAGAGTAGCATTAAGGTGCCCTAAAACCCTGATCATTGCAAATTGACTGTTGAAATGTTTATTAAAAGTGATTGTATTTTCCATCCTATTTCATTTGGGGAGCAGCTTTTTAGCCATCGTTCAGGTAGATCTCACCTTGGCTCTTTGGTTCTGGAACCACACTTGGACAACACGGACACTAAGGCCTGTCTCTGCCGCCAGCGTCTCTCTAACCTGGGGGGAGAAGTCAAAAGGGACACCTTTATACCCCCTCTTGTAAAGCCTTCTTACAAAGGGAGTAAGAGGTGGTCGAAAGTATTTCAAATACATTATACTTTTGATAAAGTCGATAAAAGGGGGTTGTATGATAAGTGTCTGAATAATGAAATTCTTAATGACATTTTATTGAATATTTAATACACAAGTAGTAATATCTTAGTAGTATCTTCTAGAAATGTAGACACATTGTTATGAACTCTAAAGTTCATGGCTGTTTAAGACACCGTATTAAATTCAGTCCAATTTAATCTATTCCTGACCAGGATGGTTGCCATTATTGGAACATACTAGAGCTACGCAGGTCTATGACATCATCTCCTCTTGTGAGTGATAGGATCTGTATCTGTTTCGTCAGACTGTAAGGTGGTTACCTTCCGGCAAGGTTTGGAGGACACCTCGAAGGACGCCTTGAAGGCTCTCCTCTGCTGTGTGGTCAGGATGGTGCGTGGCCGTTTGGGACGGCGAGGGTCTTTCCCGTCGTCACTGCCCTTCCCCTGGCCCCCAGAGCCCTTCTCAGGCTTCCCGTCCAGCTCCTCAGCTTCACTCTTCTCTGCAAAAGGAAATTACAACCCAAAAAGCATTGTCATTGAAACATTGTTGAACAGGTTTTCTAAACGCAACACAAATGACGACTAACCCTTGACGACTACATCCAGCAGCAGGATTTTTATTTAAAATAAATGTGCAGAGGATACTGTTATATAACCGTAAAGGGAAATAATCAATATCGATATACACTGCATTGATAGGCATGGGAGAGCTTGTCTGCAGTTCTTTGGTGATTTAACAGCATCGGTGGGTCCCGGTGGGTTCACCCGCGGGACGGTTGAGCTAACGTAGGCTAATGCGATTAGCAAGAGGTTGTAAGTACCTAGAACATTTCCCAGTACATAGACATATCTGATATTGGCAGAAAGCTTAAATTCTTGTTAATCTAACTGCACTGTCCAATTTTCAGTAGCTATTGCAATGAAATAATACCATGCTATTGTTTGAGGAGAGTGCACAGTTATGAACTTGAAAAGTTATTAATAAACCAATTAGGCACCTTTGGGCAGTCTTGATACAACATTTTGAACAGAAATACAATGGTTCATTGGATCAGTCTAACACTTTGCACATACACTGCTGACATCTAGTGGCCAAAATCTAAATTGCGCCTGTGCTGGAATAATACATTATGGCCTTTCTCTTGCATTTCAAAGATGATGGTACAAAAAAACAACGCATGGTTTCTTCTTTGTATTATCTTTTACCAGATCTAATGTGTTAAATTCTCCTACATTCATTCTCTACTAAATTCATTTCAAATAGGGGGAAGGGGCGGATCCTTTAAGAGGTTTTAAGTCTTGCCTTCTTTTTTTTTTTTTTTTTTTTTTTACCCCTTTTTCTCCCCAATTTCGTGGTCTCCAATTGTTTTTAGTAGCTACTATCTTGTCTCATCGCTACTTCTCCCGTATGGGCTCGGGAGAGACGAAGGTTGAAAGTCATGCGTCCTCCGATACACAACCCAACCAAGCCGCACTGCTTCTTGACACAGCGCGCATCCAACCCGGAAGCCAGCCGCACCAATGTGTCGTCTTTGACCTTTCTCCACTGTTTCAAATGACCTGTATCCACACTAGAGTACATAATGGAAGATCATTGTTACATCTATTCAATGGAACCCGCCTTCATTATTTCCAGGACTTTCTTACTGTTATTAGTTATCTTTCAACTTCTTCCATTTAGCTAAATGTTTGACTCCGATTATGTATTTAATATCAATGATCTTAAAAAAATGGTTGATTAAACACACATTTATAATACGTTAAATTAATAACCCCTGTCTGGTTTAATAACCCCTGTCTGTGTCCCAAAAGGCTCCTCATTTCCTATCTAGTGCACTACTATTGGCCTGGTGCCCATCTCTTCAACAGTTCCCATACAGTAGTTGAAGTCCTGGGATTGATATCATCATCACTGTATTAAAATCAGAAAAGATCGTTTGTAAGGATACTGTGCAGAAAATGTGTGGTGGTATCTAAAGAATAAGGTGCTACTAACCATATTGGTTTGGCAAGCTGCATCATTATTTGGAAAAGGAAGAACCAGAGGAACAGATAGGAGAAGTCCGCACATCCGTGGAACAGGGCACAGCGCCACTGAGGAAACTTAAGGAGAGTTGTACTTTTTACCTGAATCTGAGGCATCAGGGCTCATGGAGCTGAGCAGTTCCTTCTCCCTCTCGTAGTCGCTCTTGCAGAGCAGCTGGCCCTCCTTGAGGACAAACTCGTCTCCTTTGCACAGCTGCCTGTCGCACACGCAGCAGCAGAAACAGCCCAGGTGGTACACACACTCCAGGGCACGCATCACAAACTCAGTAGGAGCTATATTCTCCAGGCAACCACTGCACTTGGTGGCAAACAGCCTGGGGAGACAAGAGTAGGGGAAAGCATAGGTGATGAGACCAGAGTTGGAACAGATTGTTGGAGTAGTCTTGAATTATTTGTGACGACCAATAGTTGTAACAACTGCAGATATATTGTTCTTAGCAGTTATTACTACTATTTACTGCATGTAGTATAATGTCAATAATAAATGTTAGATTTTATACTCCCGTAGGCTCTAAAATAACAATTTAACTGAATTTGAACTAAATCAGCCAAACAAACATTGGAAACTAGTGGCAAAAAAAATATATATGCTTTGTTAATTTCCCATGTAACATTCTGCTTGCTATATGTGACAGAGTAGGCCTGGGCTATACTTGGCTAGCTGAGCAGGCTACCCACTGCGACCCCTTAGCCTATTGACACCCGCTCAACTGTAAAAGCACAGCCGAATGCCCCCCTGACCGTGGGGCATTAGCGGTTGGGAAAGGAGGAGGGCCTTCACGGTGGGGGGGTGTCTAGGAGGAAGCAGTGTTAAATGTTTCGAGATGATACATTTGCATCGCAACAAGGCCTGATGGGTAGGCAGCAGCATAGCAGCATGACTTTTCATCCATCCAACAAAAAAGTTAAACAGGGATAAAATGTTCCCATGTGCAAAACATTTGATCAGACAGTTATAAATATAGCCTGAACTGTGACACACTGGATCCCACTTCTGACACCAATTTGACAAATACAATATAAGGGTAAATGGTCCTCCTGTTTCCCATAGTCAATCCACCACCCGATAGCATGTCTGATACTACTAAATCTACATTTAATGTAATTACATTTGATTAATTTAGCTAGGATAGTCCACTCAGTAACAATTGTCCAAGTCCATACATCTCCAGAACATTCTGGAACATTCACACCTCTCCCACAGGCAGCTGCTGATACCAGCCACCTCTCCCACAGGCAGCTGCTGTTACCAGCCACCTCTCCCACAGGCAGCTGCTGATACCAGCCACCTCTCCCACAGGCAGCTGCTGATACCAGCCACCTCTCCCACAGGCAGCTGCTGTTACCAGCCACCTCTCCCACAGGCAGCTGCTGATACCAGCCACCTCTCCCACAGGCAGCTGCTGATACCAGCCACCTCTCCCACAGGCAGCTCCCACAGGCAGCTGCTGATACCAGCCACCTCTCCCACAGGCAGCTGCTGATACCAGCCACCTCTCCCAGCCACCTCTCCCACAGGCAGCTGCTGTTACCAGCTACCTCTCCCACAGGCAGCTGCTGATACCAGCCACCTCTCCCACAGGCAGCTGCTGATACCAGCCACCTCTCCCACAGGCAGCTGCTGATACCAGCCACCTCTCCCACAGGCAGCTGCTGATACCAGCCACCTCTCCCAACTCCCCCACAGGCAGCTGCTGTTACCAGCCACCTCTCCCACAGGCAGCTGCTGATACCAGCCACCTCTCCCACAGGCAGCTGCTGATACCAGCCACCGCTCCCACCTCTCCCAACTCTCCCACAGGCAGCTGCTGATACCAGCCACCTCTCCCACCTCTCCCAGGGCAGCTGCTGTTACCAGCCACCTCTCCCACCTCTCCCACCTCTCCCACACAGGCAGCTGCTGTTACCAGCCACCTCTCCCACCTCTCCCACAGGCAGCTGCTGTTAGCCAGCCACCTCTCCCACAGGCAGCTGCTGATACCAGCCACCTCTCCCACAGGCAGCTGCTGATACCAGCCACCTCTCCCACAGGCAGCTGCTGATACCAGCCACCGCTCCCACCTCTCCCAACTCTCCCACAGGCAGCTGCTGTTACCAGCCACCTCTCCCACCTCTCCCACCTCTCCCACAGGCAGCTGCTGTTACCAGCCACCTCTCCCACAGGCAGCTGCTGATACCAGCCACCTCTCCCACCTCTCCCACAGGCAGCTGCTGTTACCAGCCACCTCTCCCACAGGCAGCTGCTCCCACCTCTCCCACAGGCAGCTGCTGTTACCAGCCACCTCTCCCACAGGCAGCTGCTGATACCAGCCACCTCTCCCACAGGCAGCTGCTGTTACCAGCCACCTCTCCCACAGGCAGCTGCTGATACCAGCCACCTCTCCCACAGGCAGCTGCTGATACCAGCCACCTCTCCCACAGGCAGCTGCTGATACCAGCCACCTCTCCCACAGGCAGCTGCTGTTACCAGCCACCTCTCCCACAGGCAGCTGCTGATACCAGCCACCTCTCCCACAGGCAGCTGCTGTTACCAGCCACCTCTCCCACAGGCAGCTGCTGATACCAGCCACCTCTCCCACAGGCAGCTGCTGTTACCAGCCACCTCTCCCACAGGCAGCTGCTGATACCAGCCACCTCTCCCACAGGCAGCTGCTGATACCAGCCACCTCTCCCACAGGCAGCTGCTGATACCAGCCACCTCTCCCACAGGCAGCTGCTGAGCTACCAGCCACCTCTCCCACAGGCAGCTGCTGATACCAGCCACCACTCCCACAGGCAGCTGCTGATACCAGCCACCTCTCCCACAGGCAGCTGCTGTTACCAGCCACCTCTCCCACAGGCAGCTGCTGATACCAGCCACCTCTCCCACAGGCAGCTGCTGTTACCAGCCACCTCTCCCACAGGCAGCTGCTGATACCAGCCACCTCTCCCACAGGCAGCTGCTGATACCAGCCACCTCTCCCACAGGCAGCTGCTGATACTGGCAGCTGCTGACCAGCCACCTCTCCCACAGGCAGCTGCTGATACCAGCCACCTCTCCCACAGGCAGCTGCTGTTACCAGCCACCTCCCACAGGCAGCTGCTGTTACCAGCCACCTCTCCCACAGGCAGCTGCTGATACCAGCCACCTCTCCCACAGGCAGCTGCTGATACCAGCCACCTCTCCCACAGGCAGCTGCTGATACCAGCCACCTCTCCCACAGGCAGCTGCTGATACCAGCCACCTCTCCCACAGGCAGCTGCTGATACCAGCCACCTCTCCCACAGGCAGCTGCTGATACCAGCCACCTCTCCCACAGGCAGCTGCTGATACCAGGCAGCTGCCAGCCACCTCTCCCACAGGCAGCTGCTGATACCAGCCACCTCTCCCACAGGCAGCTGCTGTTACCAGCCACCTCTCCCACAGGCAGCTGCTGTTACCAGCCACCTCTCCCACAGGCAGCTGCTGTTACCAGCTACCTCTCCCACAGGCAGCTGCTGTTACCAGCCACCTCTCCCACAGGCAGCTGCTGATACCAGCCACCTCTCCCACAGGCAGCTGCTGATACCAGCCACCTCTCCCACAGGCAGCTGCTGTTACCAGCTACCTCTCCCACAGGCAGCTGCTGTTACCAGCCACCTCTCCCACAGGCAGCTGCTGATACCAGCCACCTCTCCCACAGGCAGCTGCTGATACCAGCCACCTCTCCCACAGGCAGCTGCTGTTACCAGCCACCTCTCCCACAGGCAGCTGCTGTTACCAGCTACCTCTCCCACAGGCAGCTGCTGTTCCATGCTGTCCCGAGTCCCAAACCAATTATCCTGCTTCATGAATATTACAGGCAGGTGCCCCAGCGAGGCCGGGTGGGACAGAGCTGAGGGTGGATGCCCCCTGGTGTGTGTGGATTACAACCGGCTCTGACGTCTGCCTCATGGCGACTCCTTCGTACGATAATGACCCGCAGAGACTTTGTTTAATAACGTGATCAGCATCTGTAATATCACAGCACCTCAGGGCTGATGAGTACACTAAGGGTTTGAGAGAGAGAGAGGTTGGAGGTTGGAAAGAAGGGCTGTGAGAGAGAAATAAAATAGAGTGTAATAAAGAGAGCTAGAGAACATTATTAAAATGCTTTCTTCCACAGTTCATACTAGGGCTTGGCGATACGGCCAAAATATCACCCTATTTAAAACAAATTGGACGGTTTTTGATGTTTCTAAAAGTTATACATTTGCTTTATGAGTTATGCGTGACCCCTAGGTTGGCAACACATACATTATAAGTGAGGTCAAATGGGTCTTTCTCCATTCTGATTGGTTTATACCGTTCAATTCAATATTTCTGCATTTCTTGCACTCAATGGAGAGAATTTCCACACTGCCACGTAGGGCTGCACAATATGGGCAAACAATCCAGGCCTTATTTTTTATTTTTCAACCAAATGTTGCAATTGTGTTTTAGAGCAAAACACTGGGGTGAACTGTTGGAATCATGGAAATAGAATAATTATTCTAATTCAAAAGTTAGAATATATCAGTGGGCACTTTGAATACAGTGTTGTTTGACATGACAACGAATGAAAATGCCAGGGGGGAGTTGTGACAGGGTAGGAACCAAAGTGTTGACAAGTGTTTCCTAGGGGACATATATTTTTTGGGGCTACATTGAATGTTTTCAGTTAGTTACTTCATAGCTAACATATTCTTGCTTCATGTCTTCCTCTTTGATTTAGAAGATACTGTTGCACAAACAAAATGCTGATTAAGGTCTACACCAAAACTGGTATTATCAGGCTGTATAGCTAATTACATTTATTAACTAGCTAGCGATTAGCATTAGTGGCTAACAATTAGCAGCTAACAAGATTTAGGCCCAACTTGCTAAGAAAAGACAAGCTAGCTGTTCGCTGGTGTAAGAAACACAAACTAATAGTGTAATTATAGAACGCCAGTTGATTTATATTAAGAAGCAAAGGGAAAACAGCATCGTTGTTATCAACATTGTTCCATGTGCTGCATTGACCATGCAGACTGAACACAAGTGTCTCGTAGTCGAGGAACAACTAATGCGCTCCTTGAGTGTCAGGGGGCGTGGCTTCGTTCTGTGTTGAAAACAGCATGGAAAGAGAGAGCTGAGAGATGACTCAAGTAGGGAAGTAAACTATAAAAATGGTCGTTACACACGGCGTATCACATTTAATAAACCAAAACATTCAAATAGCATTAAAGGGTGAAGTAAAAACCCAAACCGGTCTGTGCATCAATACTGGTATATTGTTAAATACAGTACACTGCCAAGCCCTAGTTCATTCTCATAGTTTACAAACTTTCCCTTGACAAAGGATTTAGGACGGGGCTATGCATGCTGTCACAATCAGGCCAAAGACATAACAGAATCCCAGCCAGCCAAATCAAATGGAATTAAAAGGTGAAAGGTTAAAACGGAGACTTCCATACAACTTAGGGAAGTGCTACAACTCCCCATCCGGATGGAATCAGTCTGCTTTCTATTCTCTCCCTTCTTCTCTTGCCCTTTTACCAAACTGGCTAATCTTGTAGGACATTATTTTCCCACTTCCTCTCTCTGTCACCTTGCATTATTACGGGGCCTGTAATTCCTATTTTGCCCCTTGAGGAATCTTTCTGTCCGGCATTGTCCTGGAGTTTAATCCAGACTTTTCCCCCCAGCGTTGGGGCCTCCTGAGCTCCATTCTCAACGAGGTCGGTTCGGAATATCCAATGCGTGACGCTCCCACTATGGCAACCGACCCACCCCACCCACTCCAGGAGGGGAGCGAGCGAGGGGGCCGAGAGGAGAAAGAGGTTCACTGAAGCTGGTAGGAGAAGTAAAGCCTTCTCTGAAGAACTGAAGAAGGGGGAATTATTAACAGTGAACGCTGGACTGGGGTAAAGGGATGTGTGTGTATGTGTGTGTACAGATTGGGGGTTAAATCCACCTCTTCTCTGTGCATGGCCCCCTCACTCAGACTCCGGCTGCTAGTCACAATCAAACAGGGTCGGCTCTCCAAAACAGAGCCCTTTGAATGACACAAGCACTGCACTGTGGGGGAAGCTAATCCTACTTTAATACCTTTCCAAGTTTGGCCTCTGAAGAAATCGCGTCTTTGAGGGGGAGGGTGAGCCTGCCTGGTCTGTATGAGCGAGGAGGGGGCTCGGGCTTGACGTAAAAGGGAAGTTGGTTGCATCTCCCTCACACAGAGCTGGTCTAATGACTCTGCAGAGGTTCCTACATTAACCCAGAGCTGGTCTAATGACTCTGCAGAGGTTCCTACATTAACCCAGAGCTGGTCTAATGACTCTGCAGAGGTTCCTACATTAACCCAGAGCTGGTCTAATGACTCTGCAGAAGTTATTTCAGAATATTGGGGACAGTTAGCTTGCTAAACTCACTGAGCCTGCTTTCGGGAACAGCCCCCTGTATCGATTAACAAAATGTAGTAAAAAGGGACACAATCAACCTTCTGAATCACTGGAACTGGCTCACAATATGACAAAAGATCTTCCTCATCTTTCAAATGAACAGAAACTGACCAGAAACTTAAATGAAATAAACAGAAACACAGGACACACCGTGATGAAGGTGACTAAAGTACTGACCAGGACACACCGTGATGAAGGTGACTAAAGTACTGACCAGGACACACCGTGATGAAGGTGACTAAAGTACTGACCAGGACACACCGTGATGAAGGTGACTAAAGTACTGACCAGGACACACCGTGATGAAGGTGACTAAAGTACTGACCAGGACACACCGTGATGAAGGTGACTAAAGTACTGACCAGGACACACCGTGATGAAGGTGACTAAAGTACTGACCAGGACACACCGTGATGAAGGTGACTAAAGTACTGACCAGGACACACTGTGATGAAGCTGACTAAAGTGACTAAAGTACTGACCAGGACACACCGTGATGAAGGTGACTAAAGTACTGACCTAGGACCAGGACACACCGTGATGAAGGTGACTAAAGTACTGACTAAAGTACTGACCAGGACAAACCGTGATGAAGGTGACTAAAGTACTGACCAGGACACACCATGATGAAGGTGACTAAAGTACTGACCAGGACACACCGTGATGAAGGTGACTAAAGTACTGACCAGGACACACAAGTCAACATAGGTCTTGTTTGTTGTACATCTGATGTCTGTGTGTTTGTTTGTGTCCAGGATTGATATAGATCCTTATCCATCCGATATTAAATCGCCCAATCGCTTATTTCTGAAGCAAGTTGAGGTCCATAACTAGGCTTCATTTTGATGAAGTTAGAGGCATAACGTTGTTGTGTTTGCTCGGGTAACACACACACACCCACCCACTAGATATTTGGCTTGAGAATTCGTCTCTGTGGCCTCCCACCACCAGGGTTGCCCCAACGTCCCAGCAGCATCAATATTGACACAGGACGCTACCCAGCTCTTTCTCTCTCTGCACGAGGAGTCTGGCTGTCTCTAGTCAGTCTCTGTTTGGGAATGGAGAGTTAATCCCCAAGGATGGTTGACAACAGACTCCCCACTGAGATCATTGCTCTCTCTCTGGCTTTTCATCTCAAAGTTTAATCTCTCTCTCTCTCTCTCTCTCTCTCTCTCTCTCTCTCTCAAGCTTGAAGACCTTAGGAATTAAATAGTCATGATATGTACATACTGTAAATTCATTAAAAATTAATAAATTCATTAAAAATCCTACAATGTGATTTTCTGGATTTTTTTTTCTCATTTTGTCTGTCATAGTTGAAGTGTACCTATCATGAAAATTACAGGCCTCTCTCATTTTTTTAAGTGGGAGAACTTGCACAATTGGTGGTTGGCTAAATACTTTTTTGCCCCACTATATATTTTTTTATTATTATTACTATATATTAAATATATATTATTATTTGAACTATATTTTTTATATATTATTAGTATTTATTATATATATTAAATATATATTATTATTATATATTATATATATATGTTTTTAATTATTATTATATATATTATATATATTATATATATATTTTAAATTATTATTATATATTAAATATTATTATATATTATATATATATTTTTATTATTATTATTATATATTAAATAGATATTATTATTATATATTATATAGATATTTTTATTATTATTATTATATATTAAATAGATATTATTATTATATATTATATATATATTTTTATTATTATTATTATATATTAAATAGATATTATTATTATATATTATATAGATATTTTTATTATTATTTGTATATGTGAAATATATATTATTAAGATAGTGTCAGACTAGCTATGATGGGTCCTCATGCAGGTTATGGGTGACTGTACAAGGTCCTAAGGTGACTGTACGGTAGACGGCTATAGAATGTTATGGATGGTAATACAGTATCTGTGAGTGCTCCATATGTGAATCAAATCAAATCAAATTTATTTATATAGTCCTTCGTACATCAGCTGATATCTCAAAGTGCTGTACAGAAACCCAGCCTAAAACCCCAAACAGCAAGCAATGCAGGTGTAGAAGCACGGTGGCTAGGAAAAACTCCCTAGAAAGGCCAAAACCTAGGAAGAAACCTAGAGAGGAACCAGGCTATGTGGGGTGGCCAGTCCTCTTCTGGCTGTGCCGGGTGGAGATTATAACAGAACATGGCCAAGATGTTCAAATGTTCATAAATGACCAGCATGGTCGTATAATAATAAGGCAGAACAGTTGAAACTGGAGCAGCAGCACGGTCAGATGGACTGGGGACAGCAAGGAGTCATCATGTCAGGTAGTCCTGGGGCATGAAGGAGAGAATTAGAGAACGCACACTTAGATTCACACAGGACACCGAATAGGACAGGAGGAGTACTCCAGATATAACAAACTGACCCTAGCCCCCCGACACATAAACTACTGCAGCATAAATACTGAGGCATGTCCAGTTGATTACTGACATCTCTCTGATTCTCCCGTAGGTGACAAATGAGTCTTACCTCAGAGAAGAGAAAGAGAAAGAGAGAAAACCAAGTCTGCGTCCCAAAATGGCACCCTACAGCCTCTACTTTCACCCAGGGTCCATGGAGCTCTGGTCCAATAGGATGCCATTTGGGATGCAACCAATGAGAGGTCAGTGAACCATTATGTTGACCAGTCAACATATGAGAGAAAGCCAGCAGACAGTAGCTACACCCTGTTACGGCCGTCCTAGGTTAGAGGGACACCTTTCTAGTGGTCTGGCTGACGCTAAAACCTATTTGATAAGCTGTCCGTGATGAGTGAGTGATATTCCGTGCAATTATTATTCTCAAACATTTTTTTCCCCTTCCTCCACTCTTTTAAATATCTCTTTGATGCTATAATGAACTCCGAGGCCTGCTCCCAGGAGGGGGCCAACAGCAGACTCTGAGACTTGCTCCTAGGGTGCAACAGCAGATTTGGGGGGGGGGGGGGCCTTTTCCAACCGCTCCCTCCACATCCACCTAATGAGTGAACATGTGTTCACTACAAAGTGGCCAAGGGTGTTATTAAATGCTGCAGTGAGATTTAAATGGGCTTTTCTTTTAGATCTGAGATATTACTGGACCAAGATGTCTCTTTATGGAAAATGCTGCATTGCGGTCGTCCGTATGGACGGCTTTGACAAACACAAGACAGGCAACAGATTTTTCCATTGCTGTCAAACAGCAGCGCCCTTATCAAAGGATCCGTCAGATAAGCCACATCCCAATCCAGTCCTCTCATGTGTGTGTATGAGACAACACAGTCTACTGGAAATGTCCAAACCCAGGTTACATAGACTTAACGGTTCTCTTGTAAACTGCTGCAGTTGATAAAGATGAAAAGTTGGAACTCTGTGACCCAAAGAGCATTTGGCCTGAATAAAGATGAAAAGTTGGAAATGCTCCTGTTTGACCTCCTGG
>NC_056448.1:44306113-44416113 GCF_018296145.1 Oncorhynchus tshawytscha | reverse complement strand
ACCCTATAGTATTGGCATGGTCCACCTGTCTCCTCTATAGACCCTATAGTATTGGCATGGTCCACCTGTCTCCTCTATAAACCCTATAGTATTGGCATGGTCCACCTGTCTCCTCTATAAACCCTATAGTATTGGCATGGTCCACCTGTCTCCTCTATAAACCCTATAGTATTGGCATGGTCCACCTGTCTCCTCTATAAACCCTATAGTATTGGCATGGTCCACCTGTCTCCTCTATAAACCCTATAGTATTGGCATGGTCCACCTGTCTCCTCTATAAACCCTATAGTATTGGCATGGTCCACCTGTCTCCTCTATAAACCCTATAGTATTGGCATGGTCCACCTGTCTCCTCTATAAACCCTATAGTATTGGCATGGTCCTTGTTCCAGTAAGAGAGAGAGAGCGATACAGAGAGAGAGAGAGAAAGACAGAGAGAGAGAGACAAGAGAGAGAGACAAGACAGAGAGAGAGAGAGAGACAGAGAGAGAGAGAGAGAGAGAGAGAAAGAAAGATAGAGAGAGACAAGAGAGAGAGAGAAAGAGCGAGATCAGGAGGAGTGTTTATAAAGTAGCCCTGTTATTAACCCTGTGTTTACCGTACACAGAACCAACCTAACCCATCATGAGCTACTCATGGGGTTAGAAAAGGGAATCGATCAAAGCCCTCCGGGTGGCTAAAGCAAGGCAAACCAGCTTGGGAGTTGATAATTACCACCTCGCTAACTCGGTCCCAGAGCCGGAGTCCTAAGAGCCTAAATAAACAGTAATATGGAGGGAAGGGGGAAAGGGGGGGGAGGGGGGGGGGTTCTGAAGTGGGGTCCTTGAGTATTTAAAAAAAGGGGAGTGGAGGGGGTGAGAGTTAGCATCAACGGCCCCCATTCACGTCCCCTTTAATCTGTAGGGTGGTCAGAACGCTTGTGCCCCAGCTGTGCACTAATGAAAACTCCTCAGTGGTTTGACTCTCAGAGAGGACCCAAAAGGGGCTTGGGTCCTTTCCCACCTCCCCTTGTGCCCCTCTCTCCGGGTTCCCCCTTGACCCCCCAGCCCTCTGGCCTAAGGTTCCACATGGCCCAGAGCTTAACCACATCTGAAAAAGATACTGGATTAACAAGGATAAGAGTGGCAGAGGAGAACTGAGGGGTATAAAAACAGCCTGTGTGTGTTCCACTCCCTCCGTGTTTGTTCTCCCTCTTTAGGGACCTGACGGCTCGAGGGGGAGGGGAGCTGCTTGTCCAAGTTTTAATTAGTAGGAGTAATCTGGAGATTATTGTGGAGGGTGCTGAGAAATAGGGGGGAGGGAGGGTGACGTTTGCTCAGCCAAAGCTTGAAGAGTCAGAAGCAGGCATCTCGAGATTCTCCCGTCTCGGGGCTCAAAGCTCTCGCGGTGTCGCTATTGTGTGACACCAAGGGGTGGGTGGGGGACTCACCACTCGAGACTGTCACCACCCTTTCTATTCATGTCTTCTTTTAACAGAACCTCTGTTGGACCTCTCAACCCAGAGTGGAGGTGTCTATTGGTTTTGGATGACTCCATCTTTTTGGGGTCCCCTCTATCCTCTATTGAGGTGACTTGGGTGTCAGGCGGAGGTGGGTCAGAGGCTGGGAGCTGGGTGGTCTGACATGGAGGAGACATTAACATGGAGAGGCATTAACAGGGACTAGAGCCGAGTCAACAGTGGTACTCCTCACCCTGTGAGATTCTGTGATAAGGAGGGATGTGAGGGAGGAGAGGGAGAAGAATGAGAAGAAGGAGAAGAGGGAGGAGAGGGAAAGGAAGGAGAAGAGGGAGGAGAAGGAGGAGGAGAGAGATATGAGGGAGGAGAAGGAGGAGGAGAGAGATGAGGGAGGAGAGGAAAAAGAAGGAGAAGAGGGAGGAGAAGGAGGAGAGGGAGGAGAAGGAGAAGAGGGAAAAGAAGGAGAAGAGGGAGAAGAAGGAGGAGAGGGAGGAGAAGGAGAAGAGGGAAAAGAAGGAGAAGAGGGAGGAGAAGGAGGAGAAGAGAGATGAGGGAGGAGAGGAAAAAGAAGGAGAAGAGGGAGGAGAGGGAGGAGAAGGAGGAGAGGGAGGAGAAGGAGAAGAGGGAAAAGAAGGAGAAGAGGGAGGAGAAGGAGGAGGAGAGAGATATGAGGGAGGATAAGGAGGAGGAGAGAGATATGAGGGAAAAGAAGGAGAAGAGGGAGGAGAAGAGAGATATGAGGGAGGAAAGGGGGGTCACAAGGGGTTGACGCAGGTGAGAGGGTTGGATAGAACTGACATGCCTGTTATGTGAATGCTCATATCCATAGCAGTTGAGGAAAGTGTTAAGAGAAATAAAACTGACGCTTAGCTTTTCCCCACAACGCTATAGCATCCTACCACTATGATGAGGTAGAAAGATCAGGATTTGACATCAAATAAATATGGATACGACCAGACAAAAGAAAACACATAAAAGATAAATATTATTTCACACTGACCGAACCTTACTGACAGGTGTTCTTAAATAAAAGACAGATTGCATTGTGGGAAAGGCGGGTTGCCATGGCAGCGCTGGCAGGTTGTACGATATTAGATCTTGGCTGTGATGGAGACGTTGTATGCAGGATCTCTGTGTGAGTCCTACTGCTTAGAACCCAGACATTCCTGTCCTTAGGGTGTGTGTGAGAGAGAGAGAGAGAGAGAGAGAGAGAGAGAGAGAGAGAGAGAGAGAGAGGAGAAGAGAGGGAGAGAGAGAGAGAGAGAGAGAGAGAGAGAGAGAGAGAGAGAGAGAGAGAGAGAGAGAGAGAGAAAGAGAGAGAGAGAGAGGAGAGAGAGAGGAGAGAGAGAGGAGAAGAGAGGGAGAGAGAGAGAGAGAGAGAGAGAGAGAGAGAGAGGAGAAGAGAGGGAGAGATAGAGTGTGTGAGAGAGAGAGAGAGAGAGAAGAGAGGGAGAGATAGAGTTTGTGAGAGAGAGAGAGAGAGAGAGAGAGAGAGAGAGAGAGAGAGAGAGAGAAAGAAAGAGAGGAGAAGAGAGGGAGAGAGAGAGAAAGAGAGGAGAAGAGAGAGAAAGAAGAGAGAGAGAGAGAGAGAGTGTGTGTGTGTCTGTGAGAGAGAGTTGCAGGGACCCAGTGTTAATACTTAAAAGTGCAATTACATCTTCAATGCTGCTGAAGTGGTAACATCCCAAAATAACAAGAATGTGTATTAGACTTCATAAGATACAGGCCGGCGTCATCAAAGTAGCTGTCATTACTCATTTGAATATTACCTTCTGATTTACCAAAACATTAAAGCCAAAAAAATCACAATGACAATATGCTGTGTGTACTCTCATTTTCATATTTAAAATGTACTTATATGATTAAGTATATTAAGACTCAGGCTCTAGTCTACCATCCCTAACTGTGTTCGACACTATACAAGCGCAGGTCAGGTATATAAACAAAAATACATTGTGTATTAAATGAATCTAGTTGAATCCCAGACGGATAATTTATTAAGGAAAACAGTAGATGGAGCTGAATAGCCTATAGAGCAGACAGAGTGACGTGGGAGGAGAGGAGAACGGAGGAGAGCAGACAGAGTGACGTGGGAGGAGAGGAGAACGGAGGAGAGCAGACAGAGTGACGTGGGAGGAGAGGAGAACGGAGGAGAGCAGACAGAGTGACGTGGGAAGGGAGGAGAACGGAGGAGAATGGAGGAGAGGAGAACGGAGGAGAATGGAGGAGAGGAGAACGGAGGAGAACGGAGGAGAACGGAGGAGAGGAGAACGGAGGAGAGGAGAACAGAGGAGAACGGAGGAGAGGAGAACAGAGGAGAACGGAGGAGAGGAGAACGGAGGAGAACGGAGGAGAGGAGAACAGAGGAGAGGAGAACGGAGGAGAGGAGAACGGAGGAGAGGAGAACGGAGGAGAGGAGAACAGAGGAGAACGGAGGAGAGGAGAACGGAGGAGAACGGAGGAGAGGAGAACGGAGGAGAACGGAGGAGAACGGAGGAGAGGAGAACGGAGGAGAGGAGAACGGAGGAGAGGAGAACGGAGGAGGAGAACGGAGGAGGAGGAGGAGGAGGAGAACGGAGGAGAGGAGAATGGAGGAGAGGAGAACGGAGGAGGGGAGAATGGAGGAGAGGAGAACGGAGGAGGAGAACGGAGGAGAGGAGAACGGAGGAGAGGAGAACGGAAGAGGAGAATGGAGGAGGAGAACGGAGGAGAGGAGAACGGAGGAGGAGAACGGAGGAGAGGAAAACGGAGGAGGAGAACGGAGGAGGAGAACGGAGGAGAGGAAAACGGAGGAGGAGAACGGAGGAGGAGAACGGAGGAGAGGAGAACGGAGGAGAGGAGAACAGAGGAGAACGGAGGAGAACGGAGGAGAGGAGAACGGAGGAGAGGAGAACGGAGGAGAGGAAAGGGGTTGGATCGTCTTCTCTTGGACACCACCCAGAACAAAGACTGCTGTTAAGTACCACGCAGAGCGAGAGAATGAGAGAGCGAGGGAGGGAGGGAGGGAGGGAGGGAGGGAGGGAGAGAGAAAGGCCAAAAGGCCTGAGAATACTACTGGAGTGGTTGGCATAGGAGAACTCTTGGGTAAGCACCAGCCTAGCTCAGAGCTTACTGTCAGGTGTTTTGCCTATTGACAGAGTGGCACCACATGTCCAAGCACAAAGAGAGTGTGTGGACATTGCCATAGTAACCAAGCAGGGGACCAGACCTGGGGGGGCAGAGTGAGACAGACAGAGAAGGAGAGAGAGAGAGGAACAGAGATGTAGAGGGAGAGAAAATAAATAAAGAGAAACAGAGAAAACGAGAGAGAGATTTTTAAATATATATATATTTTACATGTAACCCTCATTTAACTAGGCAGAGAAAGAGTGAGAGTGAGAGAGAAAAAAAAGAGAGTCCTGCAACAAAACTCTACTATCAGGCAAAACAAAATCACCCTGGCCCACACAAATACTGTCACCAACCTCTGGGCTACCAGCCTACTCCCTCCTCCCCTCACACAGAGTATTTAAAGAGCCTGACGGCGGTGTGTGAAAGCAACAGGGTTGTTATCATTCAAACGCACCTGGGCTTGGCTTGGTTTGGAGTCCATGCAGACTGATGAATTGTGCATCTATCAGCATGCTCCTACGACTGAGACACAGAGTGGACACAGTAGCAGGGGAGAGGCCTATCCCTGGGTTATCTCTGGTCTGGTACTCAGTGCAGGTCAATACCATGTCCCTGGGTTATCCCTGGTCTGGTACTCAGTACAGATCAATACCATGTCACTGGGTTATCCCTGGGTTATCTCTGGTCTGGTACTCAGTGCAGGTCAATACCATGTCACTGGGTTATCCCTGGTCTGGTACTCAGTACAGATCAATACCATGTCACTTGGGTTATCTCTGGTCTGGTACTCAGTACAGATCAATACCATGTCACTGGGTTATCCCTGGGTTATCCCTGGTCTGGTACTCAGTGCAGGTCAATACCATGTCCCTGGGTTATCCCTGGCCTGGTACTCAGTACAGATCAATACCATGTCCCTGGGTTATCCCTGGTCTGGTACTCAGTGCAGGTCAATACCATGTCCCTGGGTTATCTCTGGTCTGGTACTCAGTACAGATCAATACCATGGCCCTGGGTTATCTCTGGTCTGGTACTGTGCAGGTCACTGAAACCACAAGGGTGTCATGACACAGTGCACACTGACACTGTATCTCAAATAGCACCCTATTCCCTTTCTGATGCACTACGTTTGACCAGGGCCCATAGGACTCTGGTCAAAGGTAGTGCACAATATGGGGTACCATCTGGGACATATCCTTGGTATTCAAGTATGAATCATCTGTGTCCATAGCGAAGTGCTGCCGTGATCTCCTACAGCTGAAACGGTCTACAGGTGTTCTCCCGGGCGAGAAGCAGAAATAAGCGAAAGTTGAAATCAAATACTGTAAGGTGGTTTTACGAGTCTCGACATCTAGACACGGCATCGTTGAGGCGCAATACTGGACATTTATAAATAAATAAATAAATAATAATTATAATGTTTTACGTCTGCTGACCTAGAGAGTGAAGTGGTTTTACTAAAAAGGTTAGAAAGTAAAATCAAACCAAAATTTCAATTGTGTTTTGTCACGTGCCGAAAACAACAGGTGTAGACCGTACCGTGATAATGCTGAATACAACAGGTGTAGACCGTACCGTGATAATGCTGAATACAACAGGTGTATACCGTACCGTGATAATGCCGAACACAACAGGTGTAGACCGTACCGTGATAATGCCGAAAACAACAGGTGTAGACCGTACCGTGATAATGCCGAACACAACAGGTGTAGACCGTACCGTGATAATGCCGAAAACAACAGGTGTAGACCGTACCGTGATAATGCCGAAAACAACAGGTGTAGACCGTACCGTGATAATGCCGAAAACAACAGGTGTAGACCGTACCGTGATAATGCCGAAAACAACAGGTGTAGACCGTACCGTGATAATGCCGAAAACAACAGGTGTAGACCGTACCGTGATAATGCCGAAAAACAACAGGTGTAGACCGTACCGTGATAATGCTGAAAACAACAGGTGTAGACCGTACCGTGATAATGCCGAAAACAACAGGTGTAGACCGTACCGTGATAATGCTGAAAAACAACAGGTGTAGACCGTACCGTGATAATGCCGAAAACAACAGGTGTAGACCGTACCGTGATAATGCCGAAAACAACAGGTGTAGACCGTACCGTGATAATGCCGAAAACAACAGGTGTAGACCGTACCGTGATAATGCCGAAAACAACAGGTGTAGACCGTACCGTGATAATGCCGAATACAACAGGTGTAGACCGTACCGTGATAATGCCGAAAACAACAGGTGTAGACCGTACCGTGATAATGCCGAATACAACAGGTGTAGACCGTACCGTGATAATGCCGAATACAACAGGTGTAGACCGTACCGTGATAATGCCGAATACAACAGGTGTAGACCGTACCGTGATAATGCCGAATACAACAGGTGTAGACCGTACCGTGATAATGCCGAATACAACAGGTGTAGACCGTACAGTGATAATGCTGAATACAACAGGTGTAGACCGTACTGTGATAATGCCGAATACAACAGGTGTAGACCGTACCGTGATAATGCTGAATACAACAGGTGTAGACCGTACCGTGATAATGGCGAATACAACAGGTGTAGACCATACCATGATAATGCCGAATACAACAGGTATAGACCGTACAGTGATAATGCTGAATACAACAGGTGTAGACCGTACCGTGATAATGCCGAAAAACAACAGGTGTAGACCGTACTGTGATAATGCCGAAAACAACAGGTGTAGACCGTACCGTGATAATGCCGAAAACAACAGGTGTTGTAAATCCGTACCCGTGATAATGCTGAATACAACAGGTGTAGACCTACCGTGATAATGCTGAATACAACAGGTGTAGACTGTACTGTGATAATGCTGAATACAACAGGTGTAGACCGTACAGTGATAATGCTGAATACAACAGGTGTAGACTATACTGTGATAATGCTGAATACAACAGGTGTAGGCCGTACCGTGATAATGCCGATACAACAGGTGTTGTAATCCGTGCCGTGATAATGCTGAATACAACAGGTGTAGTCCTACCGTGATAATGCTGAATACAACAGGTGTAGACTGTACTGTGATAATGCTGAATACAACAGGTGTAGACCGTGCCGTGATAATGCTGAATACAACAGGTGTAGACTGTACTGTGATAATGCTGAATACAACAGGTGTATGCCGTACCGTGATGATGCCGAATACAACAGGTGTTGTAATCCGTACTGTGATAATGCTGAATACAACAGGTGTAGACCGTACCATGATAATGCTGAATACAACAGGTGTAGACCGTACCGTGATAATGCCGAATACAACAGGTGTAGACCGTACCGTGATAATGCTGAATACAACAGGTGTAGACCGTACCGTGATAATGCTGAATACAACAGGTGTAGGCCGTACCGTGATAATGCCGAATACAACAGGTGTTGTAGTCCGTACCGTGATAATGCTGAATACAACAGGTGTAGTAGACCTACCGTAATATTGCTGAATACAACAGGTGTAGACTGTACTGTGATAATGCTGAATACAACAGGTGTAGACCGTACCATGATAATGCTGAATACAACAAGTGTAGGACGAACCGTGATAATGCCGAATACAACAGGTGTAGACCGTACCGTGATAATGCTGAATACAACAGGTGTAGACCGTACCGTGATAATGCTGAATACAACAGGTGTAGACCGTACCGTGATAATGGCGAATACAACAGGTGTAGACCGTACCGTGATAATGCCGAATACAACAGGTGTAGACTGTACTGTGATAATGCTGAATACAACAAGTGTAGGACGAACCGTGATAATGCCGAATACAACAGGTGTAGACCGTACTGTGATAATGCTTACTTACGAGTCCCGAACCAACAATGCAGATTTTTTTTTAAAGTAAGTTAGCAAAACTTGCTAAACTAAAAGAAAAATAGTAATACAATAAAATAACAATAATGATGCTATATACAAGGGGTACTGGTACCGATATGACTCAATATTCAGTTTCAGATGTAATACAAGTTGAGTAACAACACTGATAAAATGCCTCAGGTTGTGTGATCCGTGTTTTTGTGTTAATAGCCATTAAATATATCTGCATAATAGACGAGTGTCTTGCCTCACCCACTAATGCATCAATTTATATTTTAAGGCAGCACCTCTCCTCCTGTTTTCGAGCACAAAACTACCTTTCCGCTTATTTTCTGGCTGAAATAAAGACAGATTGACAAAGAATTTAGATCAGCAGTAACAATCTGGAATACCTGTAAATATCATCTCCTGTAGCTGGGACGATAGTGCTGAACCTCTATAGTGCTGAACCTCTATAGTGCTGAACCTCTATAGTGCTGAACCTCTATAGTGCTGAACCTCTATAGTGCTGAACCTCTATAGTGCTGAACCTCTATAGTGCTGAACCTCTATAGTGCTGAACCTCTAGTGCTGAACCTCTATAGTGCTGAACCTCTAGTACTGAACCTCTATAGTGCTGAACCTCTATAGTGCTGAACCTCTATAGTACTGAACCTCTATAGTACTGAACCTCTATAGTGCTGAACCTCTATAGTACTGAACCTCTATAGTGCTGAACCTCTAGTGCTGAACGTCTATAGTGCTGATCTTTATAGTGCTGAACCTCTATAATACTGAACCTCTATAGTACTGAACCTCTATAGTGCTGAACCTCTAGTGCTGAACGTCTATAGTGCTGATCTTTATAGTGCTGAACCTCTATAATACTGAACCTCTATAGTACTGAACCTCTATAGTGCTGAACCTCTATAGTGCTGAACCTCTATAGTACTGAACCTCTATAGTACTGAACCTTTATAGTGCTGAACCTCTATAGTACTGAACCTCTATGGTACTGAACCACTAGTACTAAACCTCTATAGTGCTGAACCTCTAATTGCTACTCTAAATTCCCTGTATTTCTGCTGGTTAGTCAACTTGTTTTCCATGTACTGCCTACTTCCCCTGCACTGCCTACTTCCCCTGATTGTTCCCCATGTACTGCCTACTTCCCCATGTACTGCCTACTTCCCCTGCTTGTTTTCCATGTACTGCCTACTTCCCCATGTACTGCCTACTTCCCCATGTACTGCCCACTTCCCCTGCTTGCGTAGGGGAGGTCTGTGGTAGCATCTCTTTCCATCCTCATAATTAAACAAAGGCTGCATCGCCAGGAGAGTTGTAAGACAATAGTCCCTCGAAATTGAGTTGTCATGACGACGGGTCAAAGGACAATAACTGGAAGCCACCCCGAAAAAACAGACGCAAAACGTGTGACAAGGTGGGCAGCCATGATTGTTACGGCAATGCAATCAAACACACACAGCGAAATAAAGTGAGAGCCCTTAAAATGAACAATTCAATAATAGTTTGAATTGCCTGTTGAGACATGTATGATATGGATATTGTTGTTTATTTGAAGATGGGGTTTTTCTGTCTAATGTTACCTGGCCAAGTCCTGTCTTCCAGAGGCTGTATAGGCCCCACCGGTACATCGGCCTCAGGTGATTTGGCAATAGTGGAGTTTGATTCATATTGCTCATCTTTATCTCCCTCTCTCTCTCTCCCCGTCTCTCTCTCTCTCTCTTTCTTCTCTCCGTCTCTCTATCCGTCTTTCTCTCTCTATCCATCTCTCTCTCTCTCTCCCGGTCTCTCTCTCTCTCCCCGTCTCTCTCTCTCTCCCCCGTCTCTCTCTCTCTCCCCGTCTCTCTCTCTCTCCCCGTCTCTCTCTCTCTCCCCGTCTCTCTCTCTCTCTCTTTCTTCTCTCCGTCTCTCTATCCGTCTTTCTCTCTCTATCCATCTCTCTCGCTCTCTCCCGGTCTCTCTCTCTCTCCCCGTCTCTCTCTCTCTCCCCGTCTCTCTCTCTCTCCCCGTCTCTCTCTCTCTCCCCGTCTCTCTCTCTCTCTCCCCGTCTCTCTCTCTCTCTCCCCCGTCTCTCTCTCTCTCTCCCCCGTCTCTCTCTCTCTCCCCGTCTCTCTCTCTCCCCCGGTCTCTCTCTCTCTCCCGGTCTCTCTCTCTCTCCCGGTCTCTCTCTCTCTCCCCGCCTCTCTCTCTCTCCCCGTCTCTCTCTCTCTCCCCGTCTCTCTCTCTCTCCCCGTCTCTCTCTCTCTCCCCGTCTCTCTCTCTCTCCCCGTCTCTCTCTCTCTCTCCCCCTCTCTCTCTCTCCCCGTCTCTCTCTCTCTCTCTCTCTCCCCGGTCTCTCTCTCTCTCCCGGTCTCTCTCTCTCTCCCGGTCTCTCTCTCTCTCCCGGTCTCTCTCTCTCTCTCCCGGTCTCTCTATCTCTCAATTAAATTCAAGGGGCTTTATTGGCATGGGAAACATGTGTTAACATTGCCAAAGCAAGTGAGGTAGATAATATACAAAAGTGAAATAAACAATACAATTTAACAGTAAACATTGCACATACAGAAGTTTCAAAACAATAAAGACATTATAAATGTCATATTAAGTATATTTACAGTGTAACAATGTACAAATGGTTAAAGTACACAAGGGAAAAAAATAAGCATAAATATGGGTTGTATTTACAGTGGTGTTTGTTCTTCACTGGTTGCCCTTTTCTTGTGGCAAAAAGTCACACATCTTGCTGCTGTGATGCACACTGTGGTATTTCACCCAGTAGATATGGGAGTTTATCAAAATTGGGTTTGTTTTCAAATTCTTTGTGGATCTGTTCGATCTGAGGGAAATATGTCTCTCTAATATGGTCATACATTTGGCAGGTTAGGAAGTGCAGCTCAGTTTCCACCTCATTTTGTGGGTCATCTCACCTCTCTCTCTCTGTATCTCAGTCTCTCAGTCTCTCTCTCTCAGTCTCTCTCTCTCAGTCTCTCTCTCTCAGTCTCTCTCTCTCGCTCTGTCTCTCTCTCTGTCCCCCTCTCTCTCTCTCTCTCTCTCTGTCTCTCTCTCTGTCCCTCTCTCTGTCCCTCTCTCTGTCCCTCTCTCTGTCCCTCTCTCTGTCCCTCTCTCTGTCCCTCTCTCTGTCCCTCTCTCTGTCCCTCTCTCCGTCCCTCTCTCCGTCCCTCTCTCCGTCCCTTCCTCTGTCCCGTCCCTCTCTCCGTCCCTCTCTCCGTTACCAGGAACAGTTTAATGATTAACTGACTTTAATGACTGATGAATGAGTTTGTTGACTGACAGACATAAAGACAAACAATATAATATATTTCTATTCACCACAACTATGGCGTAAAATAAAATGTGTTATGAGATCAATTGAAATATGACATGTCTGCTTATCAGTGGGGACCCCCCTGCTTATCAGTGGGGACCCCCCTGCTGAACAGACAACCGTGTCAGCCCTTTCAGGCAGAAGGAAAAACAAAGTTAGAACAGTCTGCATTCAGCGGGCAATTTTACACTCCCTGAAAGGCGGCTGCTCTTTGTGTGTCCAGGAGCTGACATGTCTCTCCCATACTGCAGAGCAAGCAGCTGTTTATATAATGCTGCTGGCCCAGCACTTTATATTGCAGGATGACAAGCAGCTGTTTATATAATGCTGCTGGCCCAGTGCTTTATGTTGCAGAATGACGAATGAGGGAAGAGGAGGCAGACTGGCTTTTCCAGCCTTACCCAGGCAGAGATGGAAACAGACCCCTGGGTACTCAAACACAGGGACACATGTACACATGCGCGCAGACACACACACACACACACACACACACACACACACGCGCGCATGTGCGCAAATAAACGGAAGTGCTCACACACACTTACTCTATGGCAAACACACACACTTACAGAGGCCACACAGCCACAAGCCGAAAAGCATATAGCCTGTCTGGCATCAAAAGCATTGTGTCCAAAATAAATGAGGTCATCTCTTTTTTTTAAAGCCATTTCACATAGGGAAGTGACTGGGAACTTGTCGCCCCCCGGCGTCGTACCAGTGGGGGGCGACTGGTGTGACTGAGTGGCTCAAAAGGAGCACAGAGGGCACTGCATGTCCCCGGGCCAGGCATCTCACACCCCTCATTCCTCCTCCTGTTTAGATGACACTGCCCCGGGAGCCAGTCGCCGCCGCCCCTCCCCCGTTCCCCCGTTCCTCCAGGTGCCTGTCAAAGCCTAGTGACTGGTGTCACTCGCCACATAATGGCCGTCTTCCAATATCGCCTCTCTGCCGCTCGGGGGGGGGCAACCTTTCACCTGCGCCCCTCTCGGCTACTCTCACCGAAAACGACCCCCTCGTCCCCGTCACGCCTCGCTATTTTCCCCCTACTGACACGATCCATTTTTTTAGGGGGGTGTTCAGCCCCACATTCAACGATGAAGAGTTTATCTTCCTGTTTATATCTCCTGCTACATAGCTGGTCTAAGTCCTCTGGTTGCCATTGACTGTAACTGAGGACCTATACTTTACTTTGTATCAATGTTATTTTATTAACAAATACCAAAATTCCATATTTGGTAACGTAGAGCCAATACCAAATTCCATATTTGGTAACGTAGAGCCAATACCAAATTCCATATTTGGTAACGTAGAGCCAATACCAAATTCCATATTTGGTAACGTAGAGCCAATACCAAATTCCATATTTGGTAACGTAGAGCCAATACCAAATTCCATATTTGGTAACGTAGAGCCAATACCAAATTCCATATTTGGTAACGTAGAGCCAATACCAAATTCCATATTTGGTAACATAGGGCCAATACCAAATTCCATATTTGGTAACGTAGAGCCAATACCAAATTCCATATTTGGTAACGTAGAGCCAATACCAAATTCCATATTTGTTAACATAGGGCCAATACCAAATTCCATATTTGGTAACGTAGAGCCAATACCAAATTATGTTGCCACAACAGTCCCACTACATGCATTTCCTGTTTAGGTGAACGTGCTAGAATGTTGTCAAACGTCAATCGCTTTTCCCATTTGATTTACCTTATTACTAATACTGTGTGATATTTACCGACACTAATTGCTACAGACCAGCTCACTATTTCAAGGAGAGGCCAATTGTTCGACAAGAAACACATTTGTCCCCCCCTTATGCGGAAAAAAAGTTGCATCACTTCATGCAGAGAGGAAAAATATACGACGAGACAGTTTGGCCCCAAACGCTTTACGAGAACCACTACGTCCCGGACATAAAGATACACACTTTATCTTCATCATGCTCTTATTATTCTTTTGGTGTGTAAACTGTTAGTGCCCTGCTTTTGTATCAGTGGAGACAATAGAGAGACTCTCAGTAGAGTAGAGGGCTGATGCCCAGCTGCAGGCTGGGAGGCGATGACAAGCCTGTGTCTAATTCAATCAGCACAGTGGGTTCACAGTCCACACCACCATAGAAGAGCAGACAAATAAAAGAAAAGACCTTGACGTTTTCATTGATGCTGAGGTGAGGACGTCACAGTGCCCCCCCCTCCCCCACCGAGCTACAAGAATTCACCTCCGAAAGCCCTTTGTGAGACGTCGTTCGTCGACTTCAAATGTAAAACTCTTAAAAGGATTCCATTTAGAACCATTTAGACAGTGCCCGTGCTTATATATATATATATATATATATATCTAGATACACACACTCACTGGCCAGTTCATTAGGTACACCACCCCATTCACAAAAATGGATAGCTCCTACAGACAGTGAGTCATGTGGCCGAGGCTTGCTTAATAAAGCAGGCAGACGGGCATCGCGGCTATTCGACTGAACGTTAGAACAAAACAAGTGACCTAAGTAACTTTGAGCGGTACCAGGCACGCTAGATCCAGTTTCTCAGAAACAGCCTGGCCTCCTGGGCTTTTCATGAACGACAATGTCTAGGGTTTCCCGAGAATGGTGCGAAAAAAACATCCAGTCAGCGGAAAGTCCTGTGGGCAAAAATAGCTTGTTGATGAGAGAGGTCGAAGGAGAATGGCAAAAAAATTGTGGAAGCTAACAGGCGAGCCACAAACAGACAAATAACAGCACAGTGCAACAGTGGTGTGCAGAACGGCATCTCGGCAACTCCCAACTTGCCGGTCCTTGTCACGGATGGGCTTTTGCAACCAACTACCACACCCGGTTTTTCTCCCATCAGCTAAAAACAAGAAGAAGCGGCTCCAGTGGACACACGGTCACCAACACTGGACAACTGAGGAATGGAAATCCATTGCCGGGTCCAACGAATCCCAGTTGCTGTTGCATCATGCTGATGGCACCTGGACAAAAGGAACATCTACAGCGCCTTCCAAAAGTATTCACCCCCTTGGTGTTTTTCCTATTTTGTTGCCTTACAACCTGTAATTTAAATACATTTTTATTTGGATTTGATGTAATGGACATACACAAAATAGTCCAAATCGGTGAAGTGAAATGAAAAAAAATGACTTTTTTACATTAAAAACATAAAAGTGGTGCGTACATATGTATTCACCCCATTTGCTTTGAAGCCCCTAAATAAGATCTGGTGCAAACAATTACCTTCAGAAGTCACATAATTAGTTAAATAAAGTCCTCCTGTGTGCAATCGTAGTGTCACATGATCTGTCACATGATCTCAGTTTATATACATCTGTTCTGAAAGGCCCCAGAGTCTGCAACACCACCAAGCAAGCAGTACTATGAAGACCAATGAGCTCTCCAAACAGGTCAGGGACAAAGCTGTGGAGAAGTACAGATCAGGGTTGGGTTATAAAAACATCAGAAACTTTGAACATCCCACGGAGCACCATTACATCCCTTATTAAAAAATGGAAAGAATAGGGCATCACAACAAACTTGCCAAGAGAGGGCCGCCCACCAAAACTCATGGACCAGGCAAGGAGGGCATTAATCAGAGAGGCAACAAAGAGACCAAAGATAACCCTGAAGGAGCTGCAAAGCTCCACAGTGGAGATTGGAGTATCTGTCCATCGGACCACTTTAAGCAGTACACTCCTCAGAGCGGGGCTTTATGAAAGAGTGGCCAGAAAAAAATAAGCAAACATGTTTGTTGTTCGCCAAAAGGCATGTGGGAGACTCCCCAAACACATGGAAGAAAGCACTCTGGTCAGATGAGACTAAAATTGAGCTTTTTGGCCATCAAGGAAAATGCTATGTCTGGCGCAAACCCAACACCTCTCATCACTTCGCATCACCCCGAGAACACCATCCCCATGGTGGTGGCCGCATCATGCTGTGGGGATGTTTTTCCATCGGCAGGGACTGGGAAACTGGTCAGAATTGAAGGAATGATGGATGGCGCTAAATACAGGGAATTCTTGAGGGAAACCTGTTTCAGTCTTCCAGAGATTTGAGCCTGGGACGGAGGTTCACCTTCCAACAGGACAGTGACCCATACATACTGCTAAAGAAACACTCAAGTGGTTTAAGGGGAAACATTTAAATGTCTTGGAATGGCCTCGTCAAAGCCCAGACCTCAATCCAATTGAGAATCTCCGGTATGACTTGTACACCAGAAGGAAACCATCCAACTTGAAAGAGCTGGAGCAGTTTTGCCTTGAAGAATGGGCAAAAATCTCAGTGGCTAGATGTGCCAAGCTTATAGAGACATAGCCCAAGAGACTTGCCTCTGTAATTGTTGCAAAAGGTGGCTCTACAAAGTATTGACTTTGGGGGTGGGGGTGAATAGTTACGCACACTTAAGTTATTTCTCATCTGTTTCACACACAAAAAATATTTTGCATCTTCAAAGTGGTAGGCATGTTGTGTAAATCAAATGATACAACCCCCCCCAAAAAATACATTTTAATTCCTGGTTGTAAAGGCAACAACATAGGAAAAATGCCAAGGGGGGTGAATACTTCTGCTAGCCACTGTATGTGAGAATGCTGTTCATTGTCTACAGCTCAGCGGTCAACACCACAGTGCCCTCAAATCTCATCACTAAGCTAAGGACCCTGGGACTGAACACCTCCCTCTGCAATTGCATCCTGGACTTCCTGACAGGCCGCCCCCAGGTGTTAAGGGTAGGGAACAACACAGCCGCCACTCTGATCCTCAACACAGGGGACCCTCAGGGGTGTATGCTCAGTCCCCTCCTGTACTCCCTGTTCACTCATGACCAGGCACGACTCCAACACCATCATCGAGTTTGCCGATGACACAACAGCCTGATCACCGACAAACTTGAGACAGTCTATAGGGAGGAGGTCAGAGACCTGGCCGTGTGGTGCCAGGACAACAACCTCTCCCTCAACGTGATCAAGACAAAGGAGATGATTGTGGACTACAGGAAAAGGAGGACCGGGCGGGCATGCCTCCATTCTCATCAACGGGGCTGTAGTGGAACAGGTTGAGAGCTTCAAGTTCCTTGGTGTCCACATCACCAACAAACTATTATGGTCTAAACACACTAAGACAGTCGTGAAGAGGGCACGACAAAGCCTATTCCCTCTCAGGAGACTGAAAAGATTTGGCATGGGTCCTCAGATCCTCAAAAGGTTTTACAGCTGCACCATCGAGAGCACTGGTTGCATCACTGCCTGGTATGGCAACTGTTCGGCCTCCGACCGCAAGGCACTACAGAGGGTAGTGCGAACGGACCAGTACATCACTGGGGCCAAGCTTCCTGCAATCCAGGATCTCTATACCAGGCAGTGTCAGAGGAAGGCCCAAAAAATTGCCAAAGACTCCAGCCACCCTAATCATAGACTGTTCTCTCTGCTACCGCACGGCAAGCGGTACCGGAGCACCAAGTCTAGGTCCAAAAGGCTTCTTAATAGCTTCTAGCCTCAATTACCTCAATTACCTCGACTAACCGGTGCCCCCGCGCGTTGACTCTGTACCGGTACTCCTTGTAGACAACCTTGCTTGTTATTTTACTGTTTAATTATTTGTTCCTTTTATCTTCTATTTTCTATGTTTTACTATTTTATTTATTTTATTTTTTTATTTCTTAAAACTTATCAAAGCATTGTTGATTAATGGATTAACTGATTAATATCTGTTGTATGTGATGAATACAATTTGAGTCAGGATTTGGGGTAGGCAGCATGAGTCCATGGCACTGCCTTGTGTCAACGGCACAGGCTGACCACCGTCTAATCTGCAGCAACTGCCATGCGTCAGCAAGGACCAACATCCCTGTGAAATTTTTCCGAAAATGTAGAGTCGATGCCCCGAAGAATTCAGGATGTTCCCGGGAGCATAAGGTTGTTCAACCCGGCACTAGATTTGTATACCTAATAAACTGACCAGTGAGTGCACATATTACATACATTTCAATAGACGTCCCCACACCTGAACACCTAAAATCTCCTTTACATGTTTTGGTTGGCTGTCAAAGCCGTCATAGTCGATTGTAAAAACATGTCATGACAGTTGAATTGAAACTGACGTCTTTTTCACGGTCTGTCTCTGCTTCTGTAACACAGTTATACATGGCCCTGTAATGTATCATTTCAGAACAGAGGCTGACACAGAAGCACAAACCAACGCGATAAAGGCCATATCTGTCCACACTTTACTCAGGGGGAATCAGCCGTAAGTGGTTATGACACGTTAATAACGCGCCAACGGCCCAGCACCGTGCCATAAATGAGTTAGTTTAAGGCGTGATGGACGAGGGGGGCACTCTAACCTGGTTCCCCCCCCCAAAAAAACACCTCTTGGTTTCTGACCTCGGCGCTGGGGATAATGAGCATGATTGAATTAGCTTTTCCCACATCTAATTACAGTTTAATTAATGTGATCTCTCTGGTTCCGTGGCTTTTGTAGGGGAAAAGTGATGGGCTTTGGGAGTCGAGGGGAAACGTGGAATGCTGTTTGACGTGAAACATCCATGAGCTTCAGAACAATTTGCTTTGCATCAGGGCAGGAATATTCCACTCGTTTTGTAAAAAGAATAGAATGGAACCATCGTCACAATACGACGTTGGTGTTCTCCATCCGCCTGCTCGTCCTGCCTTCAGAATGGGAAGCCTGAGAGCGGGTGGAGACAGACATGAGTGGGCATTAGAATATGGCTGGCACTCCACTCCGTGTGAAGGCATCGGGAGCAGCCAGTAGAGGCTAATTAGATCTTTGGCTGCAGGTCTGTGCATCTGTGTGTGTTTTCATGGAAGTAGAGCACCCTCTGCTCTCTCTTGCCACTAGCTAAGCGTCCTCACAAGCTGTTCAGTGCACTGTGTGGGTATCCTGCTCTTCATGTCCAAGCCTATGGTAATGGTTATTTCCTCCACTAAAATGGGTCATAAATTGCTCCAGCCATCAGAGCAAGAAGCACACGCAACAAATCAAATCAAATGTATTTATAAAGCCCTTTTTACATCAACAGATGTGACAAAGTGCTTATACAGAAACCCAGCCTGAAACCCCAAAACAGCAAGCCTTGCAGATGTAGAAGCCACATGTGTCTTTGTGTGATTTAACATGGAAGCTTAATTTTGTGTGTGTGGTTGATTGGAATGTGGCCTGGCAAACTCTCAACGGGAATTAGCAGAGATCCCTCGGCAGTGAGGTGATCTACGGTGGACTCTAAGCACTGACGTCATCAACACATTGTCCCCCCTTCATTCCAGATCTCCGATCCTGACTCAATCCCCCCACTGGCCCAGGTAGGTAGATAACACTATATACATGTCAACACACTTCACTTATCGACCGAGCATGCAAGAGAGTGAAAGTGTGAACAAGACAAATAGCTTTTAAAAATAAAAATACAACAAGCCCAGAGAAACTGTCCCTCAAAATCATAGTAATAACAATAAAAGCGTGACTCAATATTTGTACAAGTCTCCAGTCCCCCCCAGCCAAGTTATTTATGTGAAGCCAGGTTTGTTTGCCCCCTCAGGGCTTTAGTGTTTTGAATGAGGCCTGGCTCTGACAGCACAGGAGTCAGCTGCAGTACCATTTCGGACCACTGGGAGCAGCAGTGAGCTTTTGATCGCTAAATACTTGTTGTCAACATAGCATCCATTTCCTCTCCTCCAGTCAAGTGAGGTTAGTGGTAGAGGAAAAAGATGCTTCTTGATTCTAGAAAGTATTTGTGGATTTTTTTTCCAAATGAGATACACATTGGTGTCCCTGTCATAAGCTAGAGTAATCTACGACTTAGAAGGGACTTGTTGTAACAGTTTAGCTTAAAAGAGATGGATTACAAAAAGAGTATACAAAACATTAAGAACACCTGCTCTTTAGATTGACCAGGTGAATCTAAAAACTATGATCCCTTATCGATGTCACTTGTTAAAATCCACTTCAAATCAGTGTCGATGAAGGGGGAGGAGACAGGTTAAGGGTTCGAAGCTGACATACGGAATTGTTTTAAGAAAGCCATAGCATGGATCATTTATATATTTGATTTAGAATTTTAGGACCCCCTTGGGGTTTCTAATACTCAACCGCTTCTCATGTGTATCAAGAATGGTCCACCACATCCAGCCAACTTGACACAACTGTGTGAAGCATTGGAGTCAACATGGGCCAGCATCACTATGGAATGCTTATGAAACCTTGTAGAGTCTATGGCCCCTGACGAATCGGAGGCTGTTCCGAGAGCGACTCATAATTAGGAAGGTGTATATTATAAGAATATTATCAGGTTGAACATATTTTGGGGGTTTGAAGATATTTTAAAGATTTAGTGCTGCTGCGCAACTAAATTAAAGTAAAAATAAAACCAATCCTTCGATAGACTACAGTACATATCAAGATAACAATATTTTCCTTTCCATCTCCTAAACCATTTTGACGTGGCTGTGTTCTGTTTGATTTTACAAGCAAACGCCGAGCTCTAAAGGACTATTTAGTTAAACCAGCAATTGCCATTTTTTATATGACTGCATTTACTTAAAGACTGACAAGCATTTTCCTTAAAGACGCCTCCACCCACCCGTCCATTATAAACCTGCCAGCAGTCCTCTAAAACTAAAATGCCCTGTTAAACCCATGTGACAGGCATCTCCTGGAGCATTGACGTCCTCACTGTTATCTGGGTTTTATAGAGAGAAGGAGTGGATGTTTTGTGTTAATATGCAGTATGTGTGTGTGTGTGGGTGTGTGTGTGAATATGCAGTATGTGTGTGTGAATATGCAGTATGTGTGTGTGTGTGTGTGTGTGTGTGTGTGTGTGTGTGTGTGTGTGTGTGTGTGTGTGTGCAACAACCAACCAGACCCCTCCAAAAAACAAACACAACAAAAGGCAGGGTTCGACAAATACAACCAGGCCGTTGCCTTCTACATCCCATCAAATATGAAGTGTGTTAAAAGAGAAGGGAGGGGAAGAGGGGGAAGAGGAGGAGGGGAAGAGAGTAGGGGAAGAGGTGGCAGGGGAAGAGGAGAAGGGGAGGAGGAGGGGAAGAGGGAGAGATGGAGAGGTGGAGAGAGAAGAGGAGGAGGGGAAGAGGTGGCAGGGGAAGAGGAGAAGGGGAAGAGGTGGCAGGGGAAGAGGAGAAGGGGAAGAGGAGAAGGGGAGGAGGGGAAGAGGGAAGAGGGAGAGACGGAGAGGTGGAGAGAGAAGAGGTGGAGGGGAAGAGGAGCAGGGGAAGAGGTGGCAGGGGAAGAGGAGAAGGGGAGGAGGAGGGGAAGAGTGAGAGATGGAGAGGTGGAGAGAGAAGAGTAGGCTTTATTTCCCATGGGAGCCTCCTCTGTGTGAGAATGAAGAGATCACGACTTGCAGCGGCTCGTGTCTGTTAGCGACCCCCCCCTCTCTGCTCTCACTGACTGAAGTCCCACCTGGCATCATCAACACGGTTGTCTCTTACAGATCAATGGGGTGCTCCTCTGCCCTCCTCCCTTCAGTCAGCATAGAGAGACTGGGGTGCTCCTCTGAACCTCCTCCCTTCAGTCAGCATAGAGAGACTGGGGTGCTCCTCTGAACCTCCTCTCTTCAGTCAGCATAGAGAGACTGGGGTGCTCCTCTGCCCTCCTCCCTTCAGTCAGCATAGAGAGACTGGGGTGCTCCTCTGAACCTCCTCCCTTCAGTCAGCATAGAGAGACTGGGGTGCTCCTCTGAACCTCCTCTCTTCAGTCAACATATATAGCCTCCACATTGACTCTGTACCGGTACCCCCTGTATATAGCCTCCACATTGACTCTGCACCGTTACCCCCTGTATATAGCCTCCAATTTGACTCTGTACCGGTACCCCCTGTATATAGCCTCCACATTGACTCTGTACCGGTACCCCTGTATATAGCCTCCACATTGACTCTGTACCGGTACCCCCTGTATATAGCCTCCACATTGACTCTGTACCGGTACCCCCTGTATATAGCCTCCACACTGACTCTGTACCGGTACCCCCTGTATATAGCCTCCACATTGACTCTGTACCGGCAACTGCTCCGCCCACAACCGTAAGGCTCTCCAGAGGGTAGTGAGTTCTGCGCAACGCATCACCGGGGGCAAACTACCTGCCCTCCAGGACACCTACACCACCCGATGTCACAGGAAGGCCATAAAGATCATCAAGGACAACAACCACCCGAGCCACTGCCTGTTCACACCGCTACCATCCAGAAGGCGAGGTCAGTACAGGTGCATCAAAGCTGGGACCGAGAGACTGAAAAACAGCTTCTATCTCAAGGCCATCAGACTGTTAAACAGCCACCACTAACATTGAGTGGCTGCTGCCAACACACTGACTCAACTCCAGCCACTTTAATAATGGGAATTGATGGGAAATGATGTAAAATATATCACTAGCCACTTTAAACAATGCTACCTAATATAATGTTTACATACCCTACATTATTCATCTCATATGTATATGTATATACTGTACTCTATATCATCTACTGCATCTTTATGTAATACATGTATCACTAGCCACTTTAACTATGCCACTTTGTTTACATACTCATCTCATATGTATATACTGTACTCAATACCATCTACTGTATCTTGCCTATGCTGCTCTGTACCATCACTCACTCATATATCTTTATGTACATATTCTTTATCCCCTTACACTTGTGTCTATAAGGTAGTAGTTTTGGAATTGTTAGCTAGATTACTTGTTGGTTATTACTGCATTGTCGGAACTAGAAGCACAAGCATTTCGCTACACTCACATTAACATCTGCTAACCACGTGTATGTGACAAAAATTGGATTTGATTTGATTTGTATATAGCCTCCACATCGACTCTGTACAGGTACCCCCTGTATATAGCCTCCACATTGACTCTGTTCAGGTACCCCCTGTATATAGCCTCCACATTGACTCTGTTCAGGTACCCCCTGTATACAGCCTCCACATTGACTCTGTTCAGGTACCCCCTGTATATAGCCTCCACATTGATTCTGTACCGGTACCCCCTGTATAAAGCCTCCACATTGACTCTGTTCAGGTACCCCCTGTATATAGCCTCCACATTGACTCTGTACCATAACACCCTGTATATAGTCTCCACCTTGACTCTGTACCGGTACCCCCTGTATATAGCCTCCACATTGACTCTGTACCGATACCCCCTGTATATAGCCTCCACATTGACTCTGCACTGTAACACCCTGTATATAGCCTCCACATTGACTCTGTACCGTAATACCCTGTATATAGTCTCCACATTGACTCTGTACCATAACACCCTGTATATAGCCTCCACATTGACTCTGTACCGTAACACCCTGTATATAGCCTCCACATTGACTCTGTACCGGTACCCCCCTGTATATAGCCTCCACATTGACTCTGTACCGTAATACCCTGTATAAAGCCTCCACATTGACTCTGTACCGGTACCCCCTCTGTATATAGCCTCCACATTGACTCTGTACCGTAACACCCTGTATATAGCCTCCACATTGACTCTGTACCGTAACACCCTGTATATAGCCTCCACATTGACTCTGTACTGTAACACCCTGTATATAGCCTCCACATTGACTCTGTACCGTAACACCCTGTATATAGCCTCCTCATTGACTCTGTACCGTAATACCCTGTATATAGCCTCCACATTGACTCTGTACCGTAACACCCTGTATATAGCCTCCACATTGACTCTGTACCGTAACACCCTATATATAGCCTCCACATTGACTCTGTACCGTAACACCCTGTATATAGCCTCCACATTGACTCTGTACCAGTACCCCCCTGTATATATCCTCCACATTGACTCTGTACCGTAACACCCTGTATATAGCCTCCACATTGACTCTGTACCGGTACCCCCCTGTACATAGCCTTGTTATTGTTATGTACAATTCTTGTGTTACTATTTGATTGATTCAATTTCAAAAACTTTCGTTTATTTAGTAAATATTTTATTGATTATATTTATTGAACTGCATTGTTGGTTAAGGGCTTGTAAAGTAAGCATTGCCTGTGAAGAATACAATTTGTTATATCTGAATCTACAGTGTGTGGTGTATAGGCTAATTATGTGAATCTCTCTGTTGGCTAAAAGTCATCATTCATGTGGGAATGTGTGTGATATGATTCGTGTAAATAACTGCACAATAACTGTGGTATGTGTCTTAGCGTGTGCAGTTCACTGCTTACACGTGTTTCTGCACGTATGATGTGGGTCGGGCTTGGGTGAATTCCCTGGAATGATACACAGGCAACTAGAATTTCCTCATATCAGAGAGACCGAGAAAGCAAGAGAGAGGGGTACCTGTCTCTCTCGCTCTCTCCAGGACATGCTTCTGCGATCCTGCGAGAGCAGCCCACTCAGGGACTGGGATTTGAGAGTGGCAGAGACAGGGGGTCTGGCTGTTAAGCTTTGGCAGAGCCCCATGGCCCTCGCCACATGCGAGTATCAAATCAAATCAAATCAAAGTATGGAGGCAACGTCTGCCTGGCCCAACACATCTGGATCCAGTTTAGGGCGCAAGTGAGCTCTGACAGGTCTCTCCTCTACCACAGAGACTAGTAGATCTGACAGGTCTCTCCTCTACCACAGAGACTAGTAGATCTGACAGGTCTCTCCTCTACCACAGAGACTAGTTGTTATGACAGGTCTGTCCTCTACCACAGAGACTAGTTGCTATGACAGGTCTCTCCTCTACCACAGAGACTAGTAGCTCTGACAGGTCTCTCCTCTACCACAGAGACTAGTAGATCTGACAGGTCTCTCCTCTACCACAGAGACTAGTTGGTCTGTCCTCCACAGAGACTAGTAGATCTGACCACACAGAGTCTGTCCTCTACCACAGAGACTAGTAGATCTGACAGGTCTCTCCTCTACCACAGAGACTAGTAGCTCTGACAGGTCTCTCCTCTACCACAGAGACTAGTAGATCTGACAGGTCTCCTCCTCTACCACAGAGACTAGTAGTAGATCTGACAGGTCTCTCCTCTACCACAGAGACTAGTAGATCTGACAGGTCTGTCCTCTACCACAGAGACTAGTAGATCTGACAGGTCTCTCCTCTACCACAGAGACTAGTAGCTCTGACAGGTCTCTCCTCTACCACAGAGACTAGTAGATCTGACAGGTCTCTCCTCTACCACAGAGACTAGTAGCTCTGACAGGTCTCTCCTCTACCACAGAGACTAGTAGATCTGACAGGTCTGTCCTCTACCACAGAGACTAGTAGATCTGACAGGTCTCTCCTCTACCACAGAGACTAGTAGATCTGACAGGTCTCTCCTCTACCACAGAGACTAGTAGCTCTGACAGGTCTCTCCTCTACCACAGAGACTAGTAGATCTGACAGGTCTGTCCTCTACCACAGAGATTAGTAGATCTGACAGGTCTCTCCTCTACCACAGAGACTAGTAGATCTGACAGGTCTGTCCTCTACCACAGAGACTAGTAGATCTGACAGGTCTGTCCTCTACCACAGAGATTAGTAGATCTGACAGGTCTCTCCTCTACCACAGAGACTAGTAGATCTGACGGGGATCTCATACAGAGAGAGAGAGAGAGAGAGAGAGAGAGAGAGACAGGTAGGTGAGGTGAGACAGAGAGAGAGACAGAGAGAGACAGAGAGAGAGACAGATAGGTGAGGTGAGACAGAGAGAGGAGAGAGGGGGGACAGAGAGGAGAGAGGGGGCAGAGAGGGGGAGAGAGATGAGGGACAGCCAGTGAGAAGTACAAAGTAATTTCGATAATATTTCCCATCTTGTTTTGTTTTGTCTTTCATACCAGGTCATGTGTCTTCTCAGTCATGTTGACACTGGTCCACTACCAGGTCATGTGTCTTCTCAGTCATGTTGACACTGGTCCACTACCACTGCTTTAATGTATTGTTGTTCTCATTAATATTGTTGTTGTAGTTGTTGTTAATGGTAATCCACTACTACTATTATTATTGCTGTTGGTCCCACCATTTATTTATATATATATTTTATATATAAATATATATTTTTATTTAATTTTTCGATGTGTATACTTTGACAATGTAAGTAATACTGAACCATGTCAATAAAGTCAATTGAACTGAACTGAACGAGAGAGAGAGAGAGAGAGAGAGAGAGAGAGAGAGAGAGACAGAGAGACAGAGACAGAGACAGAGACAGAGACAGAGACAGAGAGAGAGAGAGAGAGAGAGAGAGAGAGAGAGAGACAGAGACAGAGAGAGAGACAGAGACAGAGACAGAGACAGAGAGAGAGAGAGAGAGAGACAGAGACAGAGAGAGAGAGAGAGAGAGAGAGAGGGAGAGACAGAGACAGAGACAGAGACAGAGAGAGAGAGGGAGAGACAGAGACAGAGACAGAGACAGAGAGAGAGAGAGAGACAGAGAGAGAGAGAGAGAGAGAGAGAGAGAGAGAGACGGGGAGCAGGCGGGAGAGAGAGAGAGAGAGAGAGAGAGAGAGAAACAACCCCCTTTGTCCTTCATCTTTCTTGGGATTCTAAGAAATCTCGAAGGGCGAAACATCCGTCCTGAACTGCCAAGTTCTCACTGAGGGAGATGCTGCTCAACCAGAGACTGAGGGTTTACATCATGTAAACCGCTGTTTTCTGTCCCGAAAACACACAATCAGTGGAGGTTCTGGAGGATTTAGGCTGAATCCTCAATTAGAGAGGGATTCATCCGTCATACGAAACATCTAAACAACACAAAGGGGATTAAAACCAAATGGGTCTAAACCTGAGGCCAACCGAGAGATTACCCCAAAAAGAGAACACAGTGGTTTATTATGGTGCTACTGAAGTCTCAATTAGAGGTCTGTGAAAACACACTTCGTGTACATATCCAGACCTTTCATAGTGAAAGTTAATCATGTTTACGTATGTTTGTAACCTCAGTTTAGACAGTGAAGGAAACCGAGGGAATATGTGCCAACGACGATCTGCAAAACCCATGAATAAATCTTGACAGTCTGGAGGTGCCTTGTTGAAGCAGCCAGTTTCCTCTTTCATTGTGTGTACAAATCTTTCAGACGTCCCCGTCTCAAAATGTCACAGCCAGTAACATTGGCCAGATCTGATAAGCTTGATAAACGCTTATCAACTATAATTGCATAATCGGCAGGGAATCTTTTCAAGATGTCAAATAAACACCCTTCCAAGACGAAATTAGCAGCTTTAGAATTGAATAGACGTCTGTGAGGGAGCAAAAAAATAGTATCTGTTAGTTTCTATTCTGATAAGGCTAACAGATGCCCTAATCACAGGAGAGTCAGACGGAGGTATGGACGAAGATTTGAACGTACAGGCCTGAGAGGCTTCAAATTAGTAGAAATAGGGTTAGGTTGAAGCACACACACACACACATTGGAAGACACACACACACACACACACACACACACACACATCTGCAGAGACAAGTTGGAGTGAAAGAGAGTTCTCTCTGCTACATGACTGTGTCATGGCTTTAATGAACCCTGGAGAGAGTTCTCTCTGCTACATGACTGTGTCATGGCTTTAATGAACCCTGGAGAGAGTTCTCTCTGCTACATGACTGTGTCATGGCTTTAATGAACCCTGGAGAGAGTTCTCTCTGAGACATGACTGTGTCATGGCTTTAATGAACCCTGGAGAGAGTTCTCTCTGCTACATGACTGTGTCATGGCTTTAATGAACCCTGGAGAGAGTTCTCTCTGCTACATGACTGTGTCATGGCTTTAATGAACCCTGGAGAGAGTTCTCTCTGCTACATGACTGTGTCATGGCTTTAATGAACCCTGGAGAGAGTTCTCTCTGCTACATGACTGTGTCATGGCTTTAATGAACCCTGGAGAGAGTTCTCTCTGCTGCATGACTGTGTCATGGCTTTAATGAACCCTGGAGAGAGTTCTCTCTGAGACATGACTGTGTCATGGCTTTAATGAACCCTGGAGAGAGTTCTCTCTGCTACATGACTGTGTCATGGCTTTAATGAACCCTGGAGAGAGTTCTCTCTGCTACATGACTGTGTCATGGCTTTAATGAACCCTGGAGAGAGTTCTCTCTGCTACATGACTGTGTCATGGCTTTAATGAACCCTGGAGAGAGTTCTCTCTGCTACATGACAGTCTGCGAGAGGAGGAGACGGGAAGGGGGGAAGAGAGGAACAATAAACAGCGGGCTGTAATCTGCCCAGAAATGCCAGCTATGCGGTGCTGAGCCACACGGAGCACGTCAGGTGAGAACAGGTTAAGTTACGCTAATGCGAGAGATGGAGCGCTTTCACTCCCACTCATCTACCCTTCCTTCCTCTTCTCCACCCTTCCTCCCCCTCCCCCTCCTCCACCTCCACCCTTCCCTCCCCCTCCCTCCTCCACCCTTCCCTCCCCCCTCCTCCACCCTTCCCTCCCCCTCCTCCACCACCCTTCCCTCCCCTGCTCCTCCACCCTTCCCTCCTCCTCCTCCACCCTTCCCTCCCCCTCCTCCACCCTTTCTCCTCCACCATTCCCCCCCTCCTCCTCCAGAGTCCCTCCCCCTCCTCCACCCTTCCCTCCCCCTCCTCCACCCTGAACCCTCCACCATTCCCTCCCCTCCACCACCCTTCCCTCCCCCTCTTCCACCCTTCCCTCCCTCCACCCTTTCTCCTCCACCCTTCCCTCCCTCTCTTCCACCCTTCTTCTCCCCCTCCTCCAGCTGGCCCCATTGAAGTGCCAACCCAACGTGTTTGTTTTGGAAGGGTGGCAGGGTGCGAAGGTGTGGATGGAAGGCACGCTCCTCCTGTAGAGGCCTTGAGTGTCTCCAGCAGTGTGTGTGCTGTGAGGGGGTGAATGACTGTGCACGGTAGAGGAGGCTTCAATTTGGCCCGAGTACGTGAGAAGACAGTCAAACTCTGTGATACGAATATGATTCAATGCAGTCAATGGTGTTAGTGTCTTTGGATGTGTCAGATTGTGTTATGAAAATAAAAGTTTACACTGGCATGCAGTCTCAAGTTCAAAGGTCATGAAGTCCAAGTTCAAAGTGGGTTAAGAGCATGCAGTCTCAAGTTCAAAGGTCATGAAGTCCAAGTTCAAAGTGGGTTAAGAGCATGCAGTCTCAAGTTCAAAGGTCATGAAGTCCAAGTTCAAAGTGGGTTAAGAGCATGCAGTCTCAAGTTCAAAGGTCATGAAGTCCAAGTTCAAAGTGGGTTAAGAGCATGCAGTCTCAAGTTCAAAGGTCATGAAGTCCAAGTTCAAAGTGGGTTAAGAGCATGCAGTCTCAAGTTCAAAGGTCATGAAGTCCAAGTTCAAAGTGGGTTAAGAGCATGCAGTCTCAAGTTCAAAGGTCATGAAGTCCAAGTTCAAAGTGGGTTAAGAGCATGCAGTCTCAAGTTCAAAGGTCATGAAGTCTCAAGTTCAAAGCGGGTTAAGGTCATGAAGTCTCAAGTTCAAAGCAAGTTAAGGTCAAGTAGTCTCAACTTCAAAGTGGGTTAAATCAAATAAAATAAAATGTTATTTGTCACATGCCCAAAATACAACAGCTGTAGGTAGACCTTACAGTGAAACGCTGACTTACAAGCCCTTAACCAACAATGCAGTTTTAAGAAAATACCCCCCCAAAAAGTAAGAGTTGAGAATAACAAATAATTAAAGAGCAGCAGTAATACAGGGGGTACCGGTACAGAGTCAATGTGGAGGCTATATACAGGGGGTACCGGTACAGAGTCAATGTGGAGGCTACATACAGGGGGTACCGGTACAGAGTCAATGTGGAGGCTATATACAGGGGGTACACAGAGTCAATGTGGAGGCTACATACAGGGGGTACCGGTACAGAGTCAATGTGGAGGCTATATACAGGGGGTACTGGTACCGAGTCAATGTGGAGGCTATATACAGGGTATTACGGTACAGAGTCAATGTGGAGGCTACATACAGGGGGTACCGGTACAGAGTCAACGTGGAGGCTATATACAGGGGGTACTGGTACCGAGTCAATGTGGAGGCTATATACAGGGGGTAACGGTACAGAGTCAATGTGGAGGCTATATACAGGGGGTACTGGTACCGAGTCAATGTGGAGGCTATATACAGGGTGTTACGGTACAGAGTCAACGTGGTGGCTACATACAGGGGGTACCGGTACAGAGTCAACGTGGAGGCTATATACAGGGGGTACCGGTACAGAGTCAATGTGGAGGCTATATACAGGGGGTACCGGTACAGAGTCAATGTGGAGGCTACATACGGGGTACCGGTACAGAGTCAATGTGGAGGCTACATACAGGGGGTACCGGTACAGAGTCAATGTGGAGGCTATATACAGGGGTACCGGTACAGAGTCAACGTGGAGGCTATATACAGGGTGTTACGGTACAGAGTCAATGTGGAGGCTACATACAGGGGGTACCGGTACAGAGTCAACGTGGAGGCTATATACAGGGTGTTACAGTACAGAGTCAATGTGGAGGCTATATACAGGGGGTACCGGTACAGAGTCAATGTGGAGGATATATACAGGGGGTACCGGTACAGAGTCAACGTGGAGGCTATATACAGGGTGTTACGGTACAGAGTCAATGTGGAGGCTATATACAGGGTGTACTGGTACCGAGTCAATGTGGAGGCTATATACAGGGTATTACGGTACAGAGTCAATGTGGAGGCTACATACAGGGGGTACCGGTACAGAGTCAATGTGGGGGGGCACCGGTGTCGAGGTAATATGTACATGTAGGTAGAGCTATTAAGGTCCTGTAGTCATAGTTGCTAAGGTCATGAAGTCTCAAGTTCAAAGCGGTTTAAGGTCACGTAGTAAAGTGAAGACAAGACAGATGACCAAAGTCAAATGCACTTTCATTGTATTCATTTCATGCTTACTGTTCTGTCTCCGTTTCATTCATTTGGCTGGAATGGATAAAGATGCTTCACCTCCCCAACCTGTCATCACCTGCCATTTATGTCCAGTGTCTAGGCTGAGAACGGTCACATTTCAGAGCATCCACACAGTCCCTACGAGCCTCTCTACAGGGGTGGACCAGGCATCAGCATCTAGACTCTCTGCAGGGGTGGACCAGGCATCAGCCTCTAGTCTCTCTACAGGGGTGGACCAGGCATCAGCCTCGAGACTCTCTGCAGGGGTGGACCAGGCATCAGCATCTAGACTCTCTGCAGGGGTGGACCAGGCATCAGCCTCTAGTCTCTCTACAGGGGTGGACCAGGCATCAGCATCTAGACTCTCTGCAGGGGTGGACCAGGCATCAGCCTCTAGACTCTCTGCAGGGGTGGACCAGGCATCAGCCTCTAGTCTCTCTACAGGGGTGGACCAGGCATCAGCCTCTAGTCTCTCTACAGGGGTGGACCAGGCATCAGCCTCGAGACTCTCTGCAGGGGTGGACCAGGCATCAGCCTCAAGACTCTCTGCAGGGGTGGACCAGGCCTCAGCCTCTAGACTCTCTGCAGGGGTGGACCAGGTATCAGCCTCTAGACTCTCTACAGGGGTGGACCAGGCATCAGCCTCTAGACTCTCTGCAGGGGTGGACCAGGCATCAGCCTCTAGACTCTCTGCAGGGGTGGACCAGGCATCAGCATCTAGTCTCTCTGCAGGGGTGGACCAGGCATCAGCCTCTAGTCTCTCTACAGGGGTGGACCAGGCATCAGCCTCTAGTCTCTCTACAGGGGTGGACCAGGCACCAGCCTCTAGTCTCTCTACAGAGGTGGACCAGGCACCAGCCTCTAGTCTCTCTACAGGGGTGGACCAGGCACCAGCCTCTAGTCTCTCTACAGGGGTGGACCAGGCACCAGCCTCTAGTCTCTCTACAGGGGTGGACCAGGCACCAGCCTCTAGCCTCTCTACAGGGGTGGACCAGGCACCAGCCTCAGCCTCTAGTCTCTCTACAGGGGTGGACCAGGAATCAGCCTCTAGTCTCTCTACAGGGGTGGACCAGGCACCAGCTCCTAGCCTCTCTACAGGGGTGGACCAGGCATCAGCCTCTAGTCTCTCTACAGGGGTGGACCAGGAATCAGCCTCTAGTCTCTCTACAGGGGTGGACCAGGCACCAGCCTCTAGTCTCTCTACAGGGGTGGACCAGGCACCAGCCTCTAGTCTCTCTACAGGGGTGGACCAGGCATCAGCCTCTAGTCTCTCTACAGGGGTGGACCAGGAATCAGCCTCTAGTCTCTCTACAGGGGTGGACCAGGCACCAGGCTCTAGCCTCTCTACAGGGGTGGACCAGGCATCAGCCTCTAGTCTCTCTACAGGGGTGGACCAGGAATCAGCCTCTAGTCTCTCTACAGGGGTGGACCAGGAATCAGCCTCTAGTCTCTCTACAGGGGTGGACCAGGCATCAGCCTCTAGCCTCTCTACAGGGGTGGACCAGGCATCAGCCTCTAGTCTCTCTACAGGGGTGGACCAGGCATCAGCCTCTAGTCTCTCTACAGGGGTGGACCAGGAATCAGCCTCTAGTCTCTCTACAGGGGTGGACCAGGCATCAGCCTCTAGTCTCTCTACAGGGGTGGACCAGGCATCAGCCTCTAGTCTCTCTACAGGGGTGGACCAGGCACCAGCCTCTAGTCTCTCTACAGGGGTGGACCAGGCATCAGCCTCTAGGCTCGACTTGACAGGCAGCAGGATAGATAATAAACAGGATTCTATGACTGACAGGCAGCAGAATAGATAATAAACAGGATTCTATGACTGACAGGCAGCAGGATAGATAATAAACAGGATTCTATGACTGAGAGGCAACAGGATAGATAATAAACAGAATTCTATGACTGACAGGCAGCAGGATAGATAATAAACAGGATTCTATGACTGACAGGCAACAGGATAGATAATAAACATGATTCTATGACTGAGAGGCAGCAGGATAGATAATAAACAGGATTCTATGACTGAGAGGCAGCAGGATAGATAATAAACAGGATTCTATGACTGAGAGGCAGCAGGATAGATAATAAACAGGATTCTATGACTGAGAGGCAGCAGGATAGATAATAAACAGGATTCTATGACTGACAGGCAGCAGGATAGATAATAAACAGGATTCTATGACTGAGAGGCAGCAGGATAGATAATAAACATGATTCTATGACTGAGAGGCAGCAGGATAGATAATAAACAGGATTCTATGACTGAGAGGCAGCAGGATAGATAATAAACAGGATTCTATGACTGAGAGGCAGCAGGATAGATAATAAACAGGATTCTATGACTGAGAGGCAGCAGGATAGATAATAAACAGGATTCTATGACTGACAGGCAGCAGAATAGATCATAAACAGGATTCTATGACTGACAGGCAGCAGGATAGATAATAAACAGGATTCTATGACTGAGAGGCAACAGGATAGATAATAAACAGGATTCTATGACTGACAGGCAGCAGGATAGATAATAAACAGGATTCTATGACTGACAGGCAGCAGGATAGATAATAAACAGGATTCTATGACTGAGAGGCAACAGGATAGATAATAAACAGGATTCTATGACTGAGAGGCAGCAGGATAGATAATAAACAGGATTCTATGACTGACAGGCAGCAGAATAGATCATAAACAGGATTCTATGACTGACAGGCAGCAGGATAGATAATAAACAGGATTCTATGACTGAGAGGCAACAGGATAGATAATAAACAGGATTCTATGACTGACAGGCAGCAGGATAGATAATAAACAGGATTCTATGACTGACAGGCAGCAGGATAGATAATAAACAGGATTCTATGACTGAGAGGCAACAGGATAGATAATAAACAGGATTCTATGACTGACAGGCAGCAGGATAGATAATAAACAGGATTCTATGACTGAGAGGCAGCAGGATAGATAATAAACAGGATTCTATGACTGAGAGGCAGCAGGATAGATAATAAACAGGATTCTATGACTGACAGGCAACAGGATAGATAATAAACATGATTCTATGACTGAGAGGCAGCAGGATAGATAATAAACAGGATTCTATGACTGACAGGCAGCAGGATAGATAGTTTAAAAAAAAAATCTATATTGAAAAACTACTCATGCTAGAAAGATTGATGTTTAGATTGTCAAATCACTGTCCTACTCCACTGTCATTCCAAAAACATTCTCCCATACAGCCCACAAACAAACCTCCCATTAGGATTCATTGGGATGGTCCGGTCTCATATATACCAAGGTGCTAAAAACCTTAACGATCTTTGAGAGAGTCATGGGAGGAAATGGAATTCGCCCGACCGCCACTCGAGTGACAGTAAAACAGCAAAAAATAAATAAACAACCAGATTCCATATTAAATCGGGGGATGAACAAAGGGGGAGCAGCGAAGTCTCGACACTATTTCAGTGAAGGGGGAGGGGATTCCCCAGAATGCACCGCACTCTCCCCGGTGACCAATGAGACGCTCCGGGGGGCTGACAAACGCTTATTGACGGAGCCGGAAAGAAAATGACACAGTGACAAATGTATCACTGTTTGTGTTGTGAGAAGGGGTTACACAAATGGCAAGGTAAACCCACATTCCAATAACTCCCAAATGAACATTCAAATGAGCTTATTTTCATGTGTAAACATGAGACCCCCCCCGCCCCCAAAAAAAGGGGAAAACCAGCAGATTCTTCACCTTCTGGGGTATGTGAACCAGCTACCTTTCGGATTCTGGCCCAACACTCGCCTAACCGCTAGGCTACCAGCAGGATCTTTAACCGCTAGGCTAAAAAACTACCATGCTAACCGCTTGAGGCTACCTTGTCAAATCCTCTAACCACTGCTTCCAAAAACTACCTCCCTCTAACCGCTAACTACCTCCCATCTAACCTCTAGGCTACCATATATACCGCTGCTACCTTAACCTTTGAGAGAGTCATGGGAGGAAATGGAAACCGCTAGGCTACCTACCTCAACCTCTAGGCTACCTACCTCTAACCTCTAGGCTACCTACCTCTAACCGCTAGGCTACCTACCTCTAACCGCTAGGCTACCTACCTCTAACCTCTAGGCTACCTACCTCTAACCTCTAGGCTACCTACCTCTAACCTCTAGGCTACCTACCTCTAACCTCTAGGCTACCTACCTCTAACCTCTAGGCTACCTACCTCTAACCGCTAGGCTACCTACCTCTAACCGCTAGGCTACCTACCTCTAACCGACACAGGACTACCTGTACACTCTAACCGCTGTGCTACCTACCTCTAACCGCTAGGCTACCCACACCTCCAATAACCGCTAGGCTACCTACCTGAACCTCTTCAAACCTACCTTCTAACCGCTAAACTACCTACCTCTAACCTCTAACCTACCTCTAACCGCTTCAGGCTACCTACCTCTAACCGCTAGGCTACCTACCTCTAACCGCTAGGCTACCTACCTCTAACCGCTAGGCTACCTACCTCTAACCGCTAGGCTACCTACCTCTAACCGCTAGGCTACCTACCTCCAACCGCTAGGCTACCTACCTCCAACCGCTAGGCTACCTACCTCTAACCGCTAGGCTACCTACCTCCTAACCTCTAGGCTACCTACCTCTAACCGCTAGGCTACCTACCTCTAACCGCTAGGCTACCTACCTCTAGGCTACCTACCTCCAACCGCTAGGCTACCTACCTCCAACCACTAGGCTACCTACCTCCAACCGCTAGGCTACCTACCTCCAACCGCTAGGCTACCTACCTCCAACCGCTAGGCTACCTACCTCTACCTAACCGCTAGGCTACCTACCTCTAACCGCTAGGCTACCTACCTCTAACCGCTAGGCTACCTACCTCCAACCGCTAGGCTACCTACCTCCAACCACTAGGCTACCTACCTCTAACCGCTAGGCTACCTACCTCTAAGCTACCTACCTCCAACCGCTAGGCTACCTACCTCCAACCACTAGGCTACCTACCTCCAACCGCTAGGCTACCTACCTCTAACCGCTAGGCTACCTACCTCTAAGCTACCTACCTCCAACCACTAGGCTACCTACCTCTAACCACTAGGCTACCTACCTCCAACCGCTAGGCTACCTACCTCCAACCGCTAGGCTACCTACCTCTAAGCTACCTACCTCCAACCACTAGGCTACCTACCTCCAACCACTAGGCTACCTACCTCCAACCACTAGGCTACCTACCTCCAACCGCTAGGCTACCTACCTCCAACCACTAGGCTACCTACCTCCAACCACTAGGCTACCTACCTCCAACCGCTAGGCTACCTACCTCCAACCACTAGGCTACCTACCTCCAACCACTAGGCTACCTACCTCTAACCTCTAGGCTACCTACCTCCAACCGCTAGGCTACCTACCTCTAACCTCTAGGCTACCTACCTCTAACCTCTAGGCTACCTACCTCTAACCTCTAGGCTACCTACCTCTAACCGCTAGGCTACCTACCTCTAACCGCTAGGCTACCTACCTCTAACCTCTAGGCTACCTACCTCCAACCTCTAGGCTACCTACCTCTAACCTCTAGGCTACCTACCTCTAACCTCTAGGCTACCTACCTCTAACCTCTAGGCTACCTACCTCTAACCTCTAGGCTACCTACCTCTAACCTCTAGGCTACCTACCTCTAACCTCTAGGCTACCTACCTCTAACCTCTAGGCTACCTACCTCTAGGCTACCTACCTCTAACCTCTAGGCTACCTACCTCTAACCTCCTCCAACCTCTAGGCTACCTACCTCTAACCTCTAGGCTACCTACCTCCAACCTCTAGGCTACCTACCTCTAACCTCTAGGCTACCTACCTCTAACCTCTAGGCTACCTACCTCTAACCTCTAGGCTACCTACCTCTAACCTCTAGGCTACCTACCTCTAACCTACTAGGCTACCTACCTCTAACCTCTAGGCTACCTACCTCCAACCTCTAGGCTACCTACCTCTAACCTCTAGGCTACCTACCTCTAACCTCTAGGCTACCTACCTCTAACCTCTAGGCTACCTACCTCTAACCTCTAGGCTACCTACCTCCACAGGAGGGCCATGATGCACGATACCACATCGATCACTACACTCCCATCACAACATTTGAGAGAACAGTGTTGGTTGCCAACTCCTGATACTTGCCATTCCTTCTAGACAACCCGTGCCTTTTCATTTGCCTGACAGGTTTAAAATATCACAAAAGTATCTGTGATGCCTGTCAACAAAGGCCCGGTTTCAGATCTGTTCAATCTCAATCATGTGTATTGATGAAGTGCGGCAGAAAGAGAGAGAGATGCATAGAGAGAGAGAGATGCATATATATATATATATATAGAGAGAGAGAGAGAGAGAGAGAGAGAGAGAGCGGGAGACAGAAAGACAGAGAGAGACAGAAAGAGACAGAGAAAGAATAAAGAAAGCCCAGAGCCATACATAATGTATGCTGAGAACGAACCCAAAAGAGATTACAGGCATTCGTCTGCCCCCGCGGAAAAAAGGGAACAGGGATTTATGCAAATTGCGGTGGCGTAATTGCGAAAGGAATATCAATGGAGTAATTACTGTTACACGACGGGCCGCTCTCTGCCTCCTAAACATCAAGTAGCCCAGACTCCTCCTCATCTCAATCATTCTCTCCAGGGAGAGAGAGAGAGCGGGAGACAGAAAGAGAGAGAGAGAGAGAGATAGAGAGAGAGACAGAGACAGAGACAGAAAGAGAGAGAGGGCAGAGAGAAAAAAAGGCAGGGAAGGTGCTCCTTTGGAGTAGAAAGAGAGGAGAGAGACAGAGAAAGGAGGAGAGAGACAGGAGAGAGAGAGAAGAAAGACAGAAGAAAGAGAAGAGAGGAGAGAGACAGAGAAAGAGAGGAGAGAGACAGAGAAAGAGAGGAGAGAGACAGAAGAGGGACAGGAGAGAGAGAGAGAGAAGAAAGACAGAAGAAAGAGAAGAGAGGAGAGAGCGAGAAGGAGTGAGGGAGGTGCTCCTCGGAGAGAGGGAGAGAAGCTAATAATGTTGGTGGTTGAGAGCAGGCATGGCTTGGACAACCCCTCGGGGTTCTGTGTGCCGTCTCAGACTGCTAAATGCCGGCCGGGCTCCCAGGAGAGGCCCACGGCACTAATAAAATGATTAAAGGAGAGAGGAGGGGGAAGAAAAAAAACCCAGCCAAATCGGACTGGCAAACACACTTCTTGTCAGAGCAGGCAGTTGCTGTCCTCTGAGTCACTGTGCATCTGTGTGTGTGTGTCTATATGCCTGTGTGTCTGAAACCATGATTGAGAGCGTGTGTGTGTGTGTGTGTCTCTGTCTGGGTGTGTATGCACCATGTGTGTAGAGCTCAGTGTGTGTGTGTGTGTGTGTGTGTGTGTGAGAGAGAGAGAAGAGGGATTTAACCACCCCCTCCTCCTCTCAGGGCCTACAGAGCTGACATAACATCACAGTACTCTGGTGACACGCAACTCGCCTGCAAATGAGACACAGACAGGAGTCAGGCGGCCCACCTCGACTGTGCAGCCGCAGGCCCCACACACCAATATTACCCCCTCTGGGGTGTCACGCCAACATGACCCCCCCGTGTCACGTCATACATACACCCCCCCAACCATGTCACGTCATTCATGTTCCCCCTTCCATAATATTAGCTTTTCAAACCAACTGCCAGAGTGACAAATTGTTCTTTGAGATCATTGAAAAATAAACAAAACACATTATCCACAGTCTATCAGGTAGGGGCGGTGATAATATCAGGTAGGGGCGGTGATAATATCAGGTAGGGGCGGTGATAAGATAAATATCAGGTAGGGGCGGTGATAATATCAGGTAGGGGCGGTGATAATATCAGTTAGGGGCGGTGATAATATCAGGTAGGGGCAGGGATAATATCAGGTAGGGGCAGGGATAATATCAGGTAGGGGCGGGGATAATATCAGGTAGGGGCGGGATAATATCAGGTAGGGGCAGGATATCAGGTAGGGAGTTGATTCTATCAGATAGGAGAGTTGATATCAGGTAGGGGCGGATAATATCAGGTAGGGGCGGGGATAATATCAGGTAGGGGCGTTGATAATATCAGGTAGGGGCAGGGATTCAGGTTCGGGGATATCAGGTAGGGGTTGATTCAGGTATTTTCTATCAGGTAGGGGAGTTGATTCTATCAGGTAGGGAGTTGATTCTATTTCTATCAGGTAGGGGGTTGATTCTATTTCTATCAGGTAGGGAGTTGATTCTATTTCTATCAGGTAGGGAGTTGATTCTATTTCTATCAGGTAGGGAGTTGATTCTATTTCAGGTAGGGAGTTGATTCTATTTCTATCAGGTAGGGAGTTGATTCAGGTAGGGAGTTGATTCTATTTCTATCAGGTAGGGGGTTGATTCAATCAGGTAGGGGAGTTGATTCTATCAGGTAGGGGAGTTGATTCTTTCAGGTAGGGAGTTGATTCAATCAGGTAGGGAGTTGATTCTATTTCAGGTAGGGGTTGATTCTATTAGGGAGTTGATTCATCAGGTAGGGGAGTTGATTCTATCAGGTAGGGGAGTTGATTCTATCAGGTAGGGGAGTTGATTCTATCAGGTAGGGGGTTGATTCTATTTCTATCAGGTAGGGGCGTTGATTCTTTCAGGTAGGGGAGTTGACTATCAGGTAGGGGAGTTGACTATCAGGTAGGGGAGTTGATTCTATCAGGTAGGGGCGTTGATTCTTTCAGGTAGAGGAGTTGACTATCAGGTAGGGGAGTTGATTCTTTCAGGTAGGGGAGTTGATTCCATCATGTAGAGGAGGTGATTTTGAGACTTTTCAAAAATAGGTTGGATGTCAATTGCAAAAAACCCAGTTGCCAATGAGGGTGAGAACACAGGGGTGTTGGACACAGCTATCATTGATATGCTGCTACCGGTATTCATGTCATCATTTCAGCAGAGGGGAGTGGAAGGGATGGTATCTCAGAGAACAGATACAGTTACGCCTCTGAAAGCCAGATACATAGAGAACAAATAGAAGACAAACTGCTAAAACATTGGAAAACCCTGCTGCGTTCAAGAAGTCGGCTCTAGTTACAAAAAGGCCCTATTAGTCAATGCACCACAATGGCATACAGATAGCTTTGCATTGTCTTCCTATCAATGATGATGGAGATGGATAGGACTGGGAGAAAGCTATTGAAGGTGATAGGGGGGTATTCGTCAAAGGTAGGTGGACATCCAGGTACAGAGATCTTGCTTTAGATGCCGCCTTGGGCGATGGGTGCACATGAATTTCATCCAGAATTACAGATGTTAAATATATTCCCAAGCCAGCTACATCTCATGCCATGTGCTCCTCCAGCTGAGGGAGTAACAAGTGCAGTGGCTTGTTGGTCCAATCCTACAGTTGTAGAAGTCAGAAGTTTATATACACTTAGGTTGGAGTCATTAAAACTTGTATTTCAACCACTCCACAAATTTCTTGTTAACAAACTATACTTTTGGCAAGTCTGTTAGGACATCTACTTTGAGCATGAGACAAGTCATTTTTCCAACAATTGTTTACAGACAGATTATTTCACTTATGATTCACTGTATCACAATTCCAGTGGGTCAGCAGTTTACATACACTAAGTTGACTGTGCCTTTAAACAGCTTGGAAAATTCCATAAAATTATGTCATGGCTTCAGAAGTTTCTGATAGGCTTATTGACATCATTTGAGTCAATTGGAGGTGTGCCTGTGGATGTATTTCAAGGCCTACCTTCAAACTCAGTGCCTCTTTGCTTGGCATCATTTGAAAATCAAAAGAAATCAACCAAGATCTCAGAACAAAATATTGTAGACCACCATAAGTCTGGTTCATCCTCGGGAACAATTTCTAAACGCCTGAAGGTACCACGTTCATCTGTACAAACCATAGTACGCAAATATAAACATCATGGGACCACGCAGCCGTCATACCGCTCATGAAGGAGACGCATTCTGTCTCCTAGAGATGAACATACTTTGGTGCAAAAAGTGCAAATCAATCCCAGAACAACAGCAAAGGACCTTGTGTGAAGATGCTGCAGAAAACAGGTACAGAAGTATCTATATCCACAGTAAAATGAGTCCTATATCAACATAACCTGAAAGGCCGCTCAGCAAGGAAGAAGCCACTGCTCCAAAACCACCGTAAAAAAAGCCAGACCAAGATTTGCAACTGCACATGGGGACAAAGATCGTACTTGTTGGAGAAATGTCCTCTGGTCTGATGAAACAAAAATAGAACTGTTTGGCCATAATGACCATTGTTATTTTAGGAGGAAAAAGGGGGAAGCTTGCAAGCCGAAGAACACCATCCCAACCACGAAACACGGGGGTGGCAGCATCATGTTGTGGGGGTGTTTTGCTGCAGGAGGGACTGGTGCACTTCACAAAATAGATGGCATCATGAGGAGGAAAATGATGTGGATTTATTGAAGCAACATCTCAAGACATCAAATCAAGATGTTAAAGCTTGGTCGCAAATGGGTCTTCCAAATGGACAATGACCCCAAGCATACTTCCAAAGTTGTGCCAAAATGGCTTAAAGGACAACAAAGTCAAGGTATTGGAGTGGCCATCACAAAGCCTTGACCTCAATTCTACAGAAAATATGTGGGCAGAACTGAATAAGCGTGTGCGAGCAAGGAGGCCTACAAACCTGACTCAGTTACACCATCTATGTCAGGAGGAATGGGCCAAAAATCACCTAACTTATTGTGGGAAGCTTGTGGAAGGCTACCCAAAACATTTGACTCAAGTTAAACAATTTAAAGGCAATTCTACCAAGTACTAATTGAGTGTATGTAAACTTCTGTCCCACTGGGAATGTGATGAAAGAAATAAAAGCTTAAATAAATCATTCTCTCTACTAGTATTCTGACATTTCACAATCTTAAAATAAAGTGGTGATCCTAACTGACCTAAGACAGGGAATTCTTACTAGGATTAAATGTCAGAAATTGTGAAAAACTGAGTTTAAATGTATTTGGCTAATGTAAACTTCTGACTTCAACTGTAAACTGATCCAATGACTCACTCTCATACTAACTGAAGGATTGGAGAGGTAGAAATTAATTGGTTTGGGATTGGGCCCTTCTGATAACATGTACCAGTCTTCACTATAACTGATCAGAAATCCCTTTACTCCACACACAAAAACACATACAAGGCTCTCCCTCGCCCTCCATTTGGCAAATCTGACCATAACTCGATCCTCCTGATTCCTGCTTACAAGCAAAAACTTAAACAGGAAGTACCAGTGACTCACTCAATACAGAAGTGGTCCGATGAAGCGGATGCTACGCTACAGGACTGTTTCGCTAGCACAGACTGGAATACGTTCAGGGATTCATCTGATAACATTGAGGAGTTTACTGCATCAGTCACCGGCTTCATTAATTAGTGCATCGACGACGTCGTCCCTACAGTGACCGTACGTACATATCCCAACCAGAAGCAATGGATTACAGGCAACATCCGCACTGAGATAAAGGCTAGACCTGTTGCTTTCAAGGAGCGGGACACTAATCAAGACGCATATAAGCTGCGAGCTGCCCAGTGACACGAGACTACCAGATGAGCTAAATGTCTTCTATGCTCGCTTCGAGGCAAGCAACACTGAACCACGCATGAGCGCACCAGCTTTTCTGAATGACTGTGTGATCTCGCTCTCCCTAGCCAATTTGTGTAAGACCTTTAAACAGGTTAACATTCACAAGGCCAGATGGATTACCAGGATGTGTAATCAGAGCATGCGCTGATCAGCTGGCAAGTTTCTTAACTGACATTTTCAAGCTCTCACTGACCCTGTCTGTAATACCTACATGTTTCAAGCAGACCACCAGAGTCCCTCTGTCCAAGGTAACCTGTCCAAGGTAACCTGTCCAAATGACTATCACCCAGTACATCTGTAGCCATGAAATGCTTTGAAAGGCTGGTGATGGCTCACATCAACACCATCATCCCAGACACCCTGGATCCATTTCAATTTGCATACCGCCCCAACAGTCCACTTCCCTCGCCAACCTGGATGAGGAACACCTACGTAAGAATGTTTTTCATTGACTACAGCTCAGCGTTCAACACCATAGTTCCCTCAAAGCTCATCACTAATCTCAGGAACCTGGGACTGAACACCTCCCTCTGCAACTTGATCCCGGTCTTCCTGACGGTTTGCCCCCAGGTGGTGAGGGTAAGTAACAACATAAACGCCACACTGACTCTCAACACGGGAGCCCCTCAGGTGTGCGTGCTTAGGCCCCTCCTGTACTCCCTGTTCACCCACGACTCCAACACCATGAATAAGTTTGCTGACAACATGACGGTGGTAGGCCTGATCACCGATGACGATGAGACAGCCTATAGGGTGATCTGGTAGTGTGGTGCCAGGACAACAACCTTTTCCTCAACGTCAGCAAGACAAAGGAGCTGATCAAGGACAACAGGAAAGCACGCCCCTATCCACATCGACAGGGCTGTAGTGGAGCGGAGTGGAGTGGAGTCCACAAAAATAATTATCCTAGCCCACATTATCCTGGCCCACACACACAACAACACATCCATGAAGAAGCCACGACAACGTCTCTTCCCACTTAGGAGGCTGAAAAGAATTGCCATGGGCCAGATCCTCAAAAAGTTCTACAGCTGCACCATTGAGAGCACCACTTGGTATGGCAACTGCTTGTCATCCGAACGCAAGGCGCTAAAGAGACTAGTGCGTACGGTCCAGTACATCACTGGTGCTAAGCTCCCTGGCATTCAGGACCTCTATACCAGGCGGTGTCAGAGAAAGGCACTAAAAATTGTCAAAGACTCCATCCACCAAAGTCATTGACTGTCCTCTCCACACAGCAAGCAGTACCGATGCACCAAGTCTGGAACCAACAGGACCCTGAACAGCTTCTACCCTCAAGCCATACGACTGTTAAGTAGTTAGTTAAATAGTTAAACAAATAGCTACCCAGACGATCTGCATTAACTCTTTTGACTCATCCTATAAATTCTGTTACTGCTTATTATCTATCCTGTTGCCTAGTCACTTTACCCCTACCTATCTGTACATGTCTTCCTCAATTACGTCATACCCCTGCACATTGACTTGGTACTGGTACCCCGTGTATATCGTTTTAAAATGTATTTTATTGAACCTTTATTTAATTAACTAGGCAAGTCAGTTAAGAACAAATTATTATTTACAATTCTGGCCAAACTCTAAACCGGACGACGCTGGGCCAATTTTGCGCCGCCCTATGGGACTCCCGATCACAGCCGGTTGTGATACAGCCCAGGATCGAACCAGGGTCTGTAGTGACGCCTCTAGCACTTAGATGCAGTGCCTTAGACCGGTTAAACTCACTTCTCTATTTATTCCTCATGTTATTATTCTTCTATTATTGTTCTGATTTCTCTCTGTTGGACAAGGACCCGTAAGTGATTTTGATTTTCATGGTTCTCTAGACACTCGAGCAAATCACAGAGTACACTAGGTGGCAGGGTAGCCTAGTGGTTAGAGTGTAGAGGCGGCAGGGTAGCCTAGTGGTTAGAGTGTAGAGGCGGCAGGGTAGCCTAGTGTTTAGAGTGTAGAGGTGGCAGGGTAGTATAGTGGTTAGAGCATTGGACTAGTAGCCGGAAGGTTGCAAGTTGAAACCCCCGAGCTGACAATGTACAAATCTGTCGTTCTGCCCCTGAACAGGCAGTTAACCCACTGTTCCTAGGCTGTCATTGAAAATAAGAATTTGTTCTTAACTGACTTGCCTGGTTAAACAAAGGTCAAATAAAAAAAATATTTAAAAACATTACACTGATGGATCCATTGTCAGGCCTTCTCTATCCGTCGAAACGGTTAAAAACAAGGAATTTGTGGGACAACTATGAAAAACAGCAACAAGAAAGAACGAAGTTTAAAGCCAAAACAATTAGAAACCACTCTCAACTATTTGTTGGAAGAGAACGGTGTCCGAGTAAGATGAGCTTCTGCACATACAAATCGTTACTTTGATTTTTATCAGTAATTCAACTGTAGAACCACACAGCCTTACGCCAGTGAGTCAAATGTACAGATTACAACTGAAAAAACATACTGTTTGTTGTTAGAAGCGAAACACGTCAAATCTGATCCTAAAAAAAATCAAACCGAGCTGTGGTTTGATCAAGGCTTGGACATGGAGAAAAAGGACATGACAACCCAATGAGACAAAGACCTAAAAGACGAGGTGAAGAGTTCTCTTTTCTTCAGATGGTCATTGTTCTCAAGTCCGTAGAATCGGTTTTCTTATTTTCCTTCCAGTTGTCTATGGCAATAAAAAGAATTAATACAACAATACAACAAATTGTATTCACAGCAACATGGTTTCCCACCCTGGGATGTGTCCTAAATCGGACAGTTACGAGCTCCACGCAACAAAATATCTCTCTTTAGTGGGCTCTGCCTGCCGGTCAAGGATTTAAACAAACAGTCTCGCCAACAAAATAAAATGATAAACAAAGAATAATTGAAAATGAGTGGAGACATATTAGCACAGGTGGAGGAGGGTGGGTGGGGGTGGGGTTTAATAGTTTCCACTGAGATGCCAAGGCGCTACAATGCACATCATGACGCAGAGGCTTAGTAGAATCACAGAGGGAGAACACAACATGAGATATAAATTAACCAAATAACAGGGCTAGGATGCCTTACAGTACATATGGGAAGCTGGGATGCATCATGGGAAAAATGACAGTCACTGAGTCAGAAGAATTCATCATATTTCTGCACCTCAATAACACATGCTAATGATTATCACTCTCGACTCTGTTTTCCCATTAGCTTAGCATCTGATTTAGACATTGCTAACATTGTGTAAACACATGAAACATTTGTTCATCAAGGCTTAAAACCCCACCATGCATTTTCAGCAGAGGTGGTCGGAGAACTATTAAGGTCTCGGCATGTTTCAGTTCAGCTGGCGGTTAGCCGAAGTCGGCTAGGCAAACCGAACGAGTGTGCTTGCATACCCCCTTAAAATACCTTCGCATGAAAAACGAGAAAAGAGCAGCAATGGTACTGTTTGTCCATTTTGAGACACTGTAGCTTCCTCAAAATAGTCTAAATTATTCTAAGATAGCTCAAGAAATCTGTCATTAATTTGAATATTTTTGCCAAAGTGATCTTAGTAGCTCAATTTTAAATCTAACTAAGATGCTTGGGGCAGTATTTCTCAGTGAAAAAATGTGCATGAAAACAAGTTGTCTCTCATTGAATGACAACAAATATATTTTTTTTAAAGAATCCCTACTGTTGACCAATCACTGCCTATTCTCTCCCTGAGGTTTGTAAAACCTGCGTATTCTCTCTCTGAGTGGGTGTGTCCTAACGTTCCTCCCCAAACAGTGCACATCAAGCTGCCTCCCACAGAGCTCAAACATGTTAGCTCCCAACGGCTCTCTGAGATCCCTTAACTCACAGTGGGTCACCCGAGCCGCCATGTTCTGGGCCCCAAGCCTGCGTGCGTCGTTGGTATTTGTACCCAGGAGGTAGAGAATTTTGGTACACCAGTTTACATTTAGGGAGTTCACTGAAACTAAAAATGCATTGGAAGGCATTCCTCATTCTGGCAGAATTAAACTGACCAATTTGTTTTGCAATATAATAAAAGGTGTGCGTGTGTGCGACCTGTTAAGTCGACCTGTTAAGTCAACCTGTTAAGTCAACCTGTTAAGTCAACCTGTTAAGTCGACCTGTTAAGTCAACCTGTTAAGTCGACCTGTTAAGTCAACCTGTTAACGCGGCCTGTTAAGTCAACCTGTTAAGTCAACCTGTTAAGTCAACCTGTTAAGTCGGCCTGTTAAGTCAACCTGTTAAGTCGGCCTGTTAACGCGGCCTGTTAAGTCAACCTGTTAAGTCGACCTGTTAAGTCAAGGCCTGTTAAGTCAACCTGTTAAGTCAACCTGTTAAGTCAACCTGTTAACGCCTGTTAAGTCAACCTGTTAAGTCGGCCTGTTAAGTCAACCTGTTAAGTCAACCTGTTAAGTCCTGTTAACCTGTTAAGTCAACCTGTTAAGCCCTGTTAAGTCAACCTGTTAAGTCGTTAACGCCTGTTAAGTCAACCTGTTAAGTCAACCTGTTAAGAACCTGTTAACCTGTTAAGTCAACCTGTTAAGTCAACCTGTTAAGTCAACCTGTTAAGTCGGCCTGTTAAGTTAACCTGTTAAGTTAACGGCCTGTTAAGTCAACCTGTTAAGTCAACCTGTTAAGTCAACCTGTTAAGTCAACCTGTTAAGTCAACCTGTTAAGTCAACCTGTTAAGCCTGTTAAATTAACCTGTTAAGTCGGCCCTGTTAAGTCAACCTGTTAAGTCGGCCTGTTAAGTCAACCTGTTAAGTCAACCTGTTAAGTCAACCTGTTAAGAACCTGTTACGGCCTGTTAAGTCAACCTGTTAAGTCGGCCTAACCTGTTAACGCGGCCTGTTAAGTTAACCCTGTTAAGCAACCTGCATGCATGGATGTGTGTGCATGGGTGGGTGATGGACACTACTTTTCCTGCATGGATGTGTCAGCCACGAGTGCGGTGAGGTGAGAGGGCGTCATGTGGTCACGCCTGCTCTCGAAAACTCTCCCAGGCCGCCCGGTCCAGGCTCGGCTCGCACCGCCGTGTTGACAGTGCTCTCACTAACACACACATGCCATTCCAAGCTGAGGGGTGGAGTGCTGCTCATGGTGAAGACACAGGACTCACTTCAAACCACGCAGCAGAGGTGGAGGAAGGTATCAGGGTGATTTGCCTCACATAAAATAAAAAAGGATGAGTTTGGTGTTTAAACCACTCAAAATGTATGTGTTTTTCTTTTTAGCTATTTACTACGCCATTTTTTAACGATGTAAATGTCCCACTTCTTCTGTTTTATCTGTGAGCGACAATAAATAAACTTAAACAGGACAGGATACCCCCCCCAAAGAAATGTAAGTGGTGTCACCGTCATACTGTACCACGTAATCACGTGGTTCGCCGTCTTAATGATTTACAGATCAACAGTTAAGTCAAAGCAAAAGGCCATCCCTCAAGTCTTACATGACTGCAAACAATATCTAACTACAGAGAGAGAGAGAGAGAGAGAGAGAGAGACGCTATAAATCCCTACAGAGTCAAGGGAAAATATTTGGGGAGACACCACACAAAGAAAGCAATGGGATACTGGGTAAGCAAAAAAACAATAACAAGAGGAAATTGAATTATCCGTCTTCCAGAGCAAAGTTCAGATGCAGCGTCAGGCCCTTATGGAGTGTAAAGAGATACTAGCATCTCTGAACCCCCCCCCGCCCCGCCCCCCCCCCGAAGAATAAGTATATATAAGTATATGCTGAAGTTTTATGGGTACCTGACGAGTCTTCCAGATAATTGCAATAATGGCTAATAAAAGGCATTAAATGCATCAAAAGACAAGGCTAAACAACAGCATGCAGTATTTCTGTCAGAGCCAACCCTTCTAATACTGTAGTTATGTGGAGATCAGTCAGTCTGCAGTATTTCTGTCAGAACCAACCCTTCTAATACTGTAGTTATGTGGAGATCAGTCAGTCTGCAGTATTTCTGTCAGAGCCAACCCTTCTAATACTGTGGTTATGTGGAGATAAGTCAGTCTGCAGTATTTCTGTCAGAGCCAACCCTTCTAATACTGTGGTTATGTGGAGATCAGTCAGTCTGCAGTATTTCGGTCAGAGCCAACCCTTCTAATACTGTAGTTATGTGGAGATCAGTCTGCAGTCTGCAGTATTTATGTGGAGATCAGAGCCAACCCTTCTAATACTGTAGTTATGTGGAGATCAGTCAGTCTGCAGTATTTTCTAATACTGGTTATGTGGAGATCAGTCAGTCTGCAGTATTTCGGTCAGAGCCAACCCTTCTAATACTGTAGTTATGTGGAGATCAGTCAGTCTGCAGTATTTCTGTCAGAGCCAACCCTTCTAATACTGTAGTTATGTGGAGATCAGTCAGTCTGCAGTATTTCTGTCAGAGCCAACCCTTCTAATACTGTAGTTATGTGGAGATCAGTCAGTCTGCAGTATTTCGGTCAGAGCCAACCCTTCTAATACTGTAGTTATGTGGAGATCAGTCAGTCTGCAGTATTTCGGTCAGAGCCAACCCTTCTAATACTGTAGTTATGTGGAGATCAGTCAGTCTGCAGTATTTCGGTCAGAGCCAACCCTTCTAATACTGTAGTTATGTGGTGATGCTTCACGACATATCGTGCAGTGGCAGTGGACCTCAGGTCACCAAGGAGGTACTTTTACACAGGCTTCAGATCAGCCAATTGGACGTAGAGCAGAGTAGGAGATTCCATGTATTCAGGCATGGAGAGGGACTCTTTGTATCATGCCATCCCAGGCGTCGAGCCCAGCGGAAGGCCTGAGCACACCTCTTCTCCCTCGCCAGCTCCCCCTGCTGGGCCGTGTCAAAGCAGCAGTAATGCTGGGTGGAGGGGAGGCTTGTATGGCTTTACCCTGAGCACTACCTACTGCTGGGGTGTATGGCTTTACCCTGAGCACTACCTACTGCTGGGGGTGTATGGCTTTACCCTGAGCACTACCTACTGCTGGGGTGTATGGCTTTACCCTGAGCACTACCTACTGCTGGGGTGTATGGCTTTACCCTGAGCACTACCTACTGCTGGGGTGTATGGCTTTACCCTGAGCACTACCTACTGCTGGGGTGTATGGCCATCCACAGCCTGTGCCGAAAGCAAGGCTCCGTTCGCACGCTGAGAGTCTGAAGTCACCCGCACAGAGAGCGTTGACCAGCACAGGCCCCCTGACCAGCACATGGGGAGTGGACCAGCACAGGGGGAGTCTACCAGCACAGAGGGAGTCGACCAGCACAGAGGAGCACAGACCAGCACAGAGGGAGTCTACCAGCACAGAGGGTCTAGGCACAGAGTGGACCAGCACAGAGGGAGTGGACCAGCACAGAGGGAGTCTACCAGCACAGAGGAGTCTACCAGCACAGAGGAGTCGACCAGCACAGAGGGAGTCGACCAGCACAGAGGGAGTCGACCAGCACAGAGGGAGTCTACCAGCACAGAGGGAGTCTACCAGCACAGAGGGAGTCTACCAGCACAGGGGCACAGAGGGAGTCCAGCACAGAGGGAGTGGACCAGCACAGAGGGAGTCGACCAGCACAGAGGGAGGGAGTCTACAGAGGGAGTCTACAGCACAGAGGGCACAGAGTCTACCACAAAGCACAGCACAGAGGGAGTCTACCAGCACAGGGGGAGTCTACCAGCACAGAGGGAGTCTACCAGCACAGAGGGAGTCTACCAGCACAGGGGAGGCACAGAGTCTACCAGCACAGGGGGAGTCGACCAGCACAGCACCAGCACAGGGGAGTCTACCAGCACAGGGGAGTCTACCAGCACAGGGGAGTCTACCAGCACAGAGTCGACCAGCACAGAGGGAGTCGACCAGCACAGAGGGAGTCTACCAGCACAGGGGGAGTCTACCAGCACAGGGGGAGTCTACCAGCACAGGGGAGTCTACCAGCACAGAGGGAGTCTACCAGCACAGAGGGAGTGTCCAGCACCAGCACAGAGGGAGTCTACCAGCACACAGGGGGAGTCTACCAGCACAGAGGGAGTCTACCAGCACAGAGGCACAGGGGAGTCGACCAGCACAGAGGGAGTCTACCAGCACAGAGGGAGTGGACCAGCACAGAGGGAGTCGACCAGCACAGGGGAGTCGACCAGCACAGGGGAGTAAACAGAGGGAGTCGACCAGCACAGAGGGAGTCGACCAGCACAGTAAGGGCTGAATTCTACCTAAACAGTAAGGGCTGAATTCTACCTAAACAGTAAGGGCTGAATTCTACCTAAAAGTAAGGGCTGAATTCTACCTAAACAGTAAGGGCTGAATTCTACCTAAACAGTAAGGGCTGAATTCTACCATAAACAGTAAGGGCTGAATTCTACCTAAACAGTAAGGGCTGAATTCTACCATAAACAGTAAGGGCTGAATTCTACCTAAACAGTAAGGGCTGAATTCTACCATAAACAGTAAGGGCTGAATTACCTAAACAGTAAACTGAATTCTACCTAAACAGTAAGGGCTGAATTCTACCTAAACAGTAAGGGCTGAATTCTACCATAAACAGTAAGGGCTGAATTCTACCTAAAAGTAAGGGCTGAATTCTACCTAAACAGTAAGGGCTGAATTCTACCTAAACAGTAAGGGCTGAATTCTACCATAAACAGGCATGAAACTTACACGTGAATCACATATTGATGTGAAGTTAGAATTAGGCCTTACATTTCAGAAGCCCTTCAATGAGAAAAATGAAATTTAATGAAAAATTATTGACGCACGAAACTAATAAAGACTGAGCCAAGAGTGGCAAGAAATATATATATATATATTTTATTATTAATTAAAAAGTACAAGCGAGTGGAAGTTATGGTTAGGAGAGAATTAAGAGCAAGGGAACGACAGGATCCGTCCACCTGCTGGAGCCAGGGAATAGAAGTGTCAGCCGCCCAAAGTTGGCACCACATTCACATCATCCACTTAGAATGTTCGGCATGCGTCTGAGACCGCCCAACCCTGCCCAAGCCCCTGTGGACCCCCCGGGGTGGTCGAACACAGAGGGTTCCTTTTGAAAGGGAGGGGGGGGGGGCGATACGGTGTGAAGAAAACACACGTCTCCATCAACTGGCTTTTCTCCTGTAAGTATCAGTTTCCACGTACAACCTCTGAATCTAACAGAGCACGGCTAGGTTGCTATTTATAAAGGTTGCGTGGACAGAGATGTGCTCCACTTTCAGCCTCCTATCCTGCTACTGGCTGATGTTCTTCTCATGCCAAGTAAGATGTTTTGAGGTCACTGGGGAGAGACTTAGAAGTGTGCCAAGGAAGGGCAATATTTTATCTGCCTCTAAATCCTTCTGAGCACTGAACCTGGGCTAATAATTTTTGTTCTAATGCAGTAGGAGGCAAAGTCCTTGACAAGTTAGTATTTAAGATACAAAGACACAAAAAAAAAGCGAAGATTCATATTTCATACTTCAGACAACAAAATGGCAAACAGGATCCCCGCACACACAGCATTTTTTCATTGCTAAAGCCTGTCCTTTAAAGTGATGAAAAACCCTTCATGTATCCTTAATTAACCTCTATAGAACGACTGGAAGATACACTCTTCACAACTGTCAGGTTGCATAATCCCCCTGTGAGCATACAAGGGCGTAAACATAGTCTCTGTGGACTAAGAAGAGGCCAGGCTTGCTACACAGACTAACAGCGGCATACATACTCAGCAGCTGTCATCGCTGGAAAAGCACTTAGTCCTACAGAACTCATATTAGCCAGAGACACCAAGCCCCTCCCTCCCTATACGAACCAGAGACACCAAGCCACTCCCTCCCTATACGAACCAGAGACACCAAGCCCCTCCCTCCCTATACGAACCATAGACACCAAGCCCCTCCCTCCCTATACGAACCATAGACACCAAGCCCCTCCCTCCCTATACGAACCATAGACACCAAGCCCCTCCCTCCCTATACGAACCAGAGACACCAAGCCCCTCCCTCCCTATACGAACCATAGACACCAAGCCCCTCCCTCCCTATACGAACCATAGACACCAAGCCCCTCCCTCCCTATACGAACCAGAGACACCAAGCCCCTCCCTCCCTATACGAACCAGAGACACCAAGCCCCTCCCTCCCTATACGAACCATAGACACCAAGCCCCTCCCTCCCTATACGAACCATAGACACCAAGCCCCTCCCTCCCTATACGAACCATAGACACCAAGCCCCTCCCTCCCTATACAAACCAGAGACACCAAGCCCCTCCCTCCCTATACGAACCATAGACACCAAGCCCCTCCCTCCCTATACGAACCATAGACACCAAGCCCCTCCCTCCCTATATGAACCATAGACACCAAGCCCCTCCCTCACTATACGAACCATAGACACCAAGCCCCTCCCTATACAAACCAGACACCAAGCCCCTCCCTCCCTATATGAACCATAGACACCAAGCCCCTCCCTCCCTATACGAACCATAGACACCAAGCCCCTCCCTCCATATATGAACCAGACACCAAGCCCCTCCCTCCCTATACGAACCAGACACCAAGCGCCTCCCTCCCTATACGAACCATAGACACCAAGCGCCTCCCTCCATATACGAACTAGACACCAAGCCCCTTCCCATATTAACCTAACACAAGCCCCTCCCTCCCCATATTAACACCAAGCCCCTCCCTCCCCATATTAACCAGACACCAAGCCCCTCCCTCCCCATATTAACCAGACACCAAGCCCCTCCCTCCCCATATTAACCAGACACCAAGCCCCTCCCTCCTTATGCAGCTCTATTTATTTAGATCTGCTCAATAAAAACTCTTATTTTTCAAGCTCCATTGGGGTCAGAGGACCTGTGGCACAAATCACTTTAGTTAGAGGAGCATGGGGTGAGGGGAGGAGGAGTGGTGTCGAGGCAAGGGTTGACTGAAGTGGCTCGGGAGGCGATGAAAGCCTATCTGCAAAATGTTCACTGAGGGTTGTTTTTGGTTTTTTTGCCATGAGAGTGGTTGGTGATCAGCTGCAATACTTAAGGAGCCCTGCAATACCCAAACAGAGAGAGTTTATAGGAGTTCTGTAATACCCAAACAGAGAGAGTTTAAAGGAGTTCTGTAATACCCAAACAGAGAGAGTTTAAAGGAGTTCTGTATTACCCAAACAGAGAGAGTTTAAAGGAGCTCTGTAATACCCAAACAGAGAGAGTTTAAAGGAGTTCTGTAATACCCAAACAGAGAGAGTTTAAAGGAGTTCTGTAATACCCAAACAGAGAGAGTTTAAAGGAGTTCTGTAATACCCAAACAGAGAGAGTTTAAAGGAGCTATTGCTGGTCCCAATGTTGTTTCTTTGGGTTTACTGAGCATTTATTCCCCTCTGCTTCGCACTCCAAGAGGGATGGAGCATATTTAGAGTTACCGACAGCCCGCTGTGCCCGGGTCCTGGATGTACTCCCTGGTACACTTCCTTCCCTTTGATAGATGGAGAACACTCTAGATCTTTTGGTTTCTAATAAAACAAAGCTGTTAATTTTTACAATGTGACACCCTGCATGCCTTCTCGTTTACTAATGAATTATGGTTGGCTTGGACAGAGGGGGCAGATAGCAAAACATTTAAGAGGCTCCACAGTTTCACTGACAGGCTTTATCGTCTTGTGTAACAGGGAGGAACACGTAGCCAGACAGAAGGAAGATAAAGTGGAGTGTCTGAGGTCGCAAGGAGACGCTTTGTGCAGAAATCTACACCGATTTCCTAGCAACAGATTCCACCGTAATATACAAAAAGTTAAAAGGTGTCAGAGGCCGTATATCCTCACTAGTCATGTGAAGTCTACAGCTACGCGGATCATTTTCCAAAAGGCTACAAAGATTTCACAATAAATTCCTCCTTAACTTCTCTTTTATTTGAGTCTAAAATGTGCAATAATGACGTACGATAAAGAGGTTTTTGCAACTACGTCTTTTCTCAAAAAAACGTCTCTATAACTCACATGAAGAAGAATTGAAGCTCAATGTGGAGGAGTCGGTGGTGCAGAGGGTTTGGGGAGGTAGACGCCAGACCAAGGCTCCGTTAGACCACCTGCTTCCCCAACAGAACTGAGAGGAAGCCAATGAGCTCACGGTTACATGACACACAATAATACAATTATTGTGTATAGTCAGATGAATATAAATAGTTTGTTTCAAAAACGTTTACATGCTTTGCAATAAGAACCCTTTCCCTGATTGTCCTGTTCACGTGACGTATCTGAAAATCAGGCCACCTGATGGGACTTTTAGAGTGACGACATTTGTTTCAGTGTATCTGGTCTTTTGCCCTAACAGACTTCCAAAACACTTGGAGGTGAAAATCAATCAAATCAAATGTATTTATAAAGCCCTTCTTACATCAGCTGATATCTCAAAGTGCTGTACAGAAACCCAGCCTAAAACCCCAAAACAGCAAGCAATGCAGGTGTAGAAGCAGGGTGGCTAGGAAAAACTCCCTAGAAATGCCAAATAAATAAATAAACTCCCCCCATAAAACCGCTTCCATGGGTGGACTCCCCCACCTGGAAACATGACCAACCAGGGTGTGTGCACAAAGGAATGTACCATGCCCAGGTCCATAAAGGGGAGTATAGGACCGTACAGCGAGTGCAGACTGCAGAGGCTCCATACAGAAAGAGTGGCATCTTGAAGCGACACCTTCCAGTCCATTTCGAGGCACTGTACTCAAAGGAAAACCAGTGAGGGGGGCTTTCCTGCGGCATTCCTGGTAGCGACAGAGGTGGGGGGGGCAAGGCCTTTGTGTTTCTCATGATATTTGCCAAATGTGGTGATGGCAGACCGTTGACCACCATCCAAACACGTCTCCCTATTCACCTCTATCCACTTAAACGGCAGTATTTCCAGCAACAGATTTTTGTATATATATATATATATTTTAACCTTAAAATCATTTGAATTCATGAATTCATGATATTTCTCGCTGTTGGCCTTCAATGAACCATGGAAGAGGAGGTTGGCCTTCAATGAACCATGGAAGAGGAGGTTGGCCTTCAATGAACCATGGAAGAGGAGGTTGGCCTTCAATGAACCATGGAAGAGGAGGTTGGCCTTCAATGAACCGTGGAAGAGGAGGTTGGCTTTCAATGAACCGCGGAAGAGGAGGTTGGCCTTCAATGAACCATGGAAGAGGAGGTTGGCCTTCAATGAACCGTGGAAGAGGAGGTTGGCCTTCAATGAACCGTGGAAGGAGGTTGACCTTCAATGAACCGTGGAAGGAGGTTGGCCTTCAATGAACCGTGGAAGGAGGTTGGCCTTCAATGAACCGTGGAAGGAGGTTGGCCTACATTTTTTTTCTCCAAGTCTATGGTATTAATATAGCATAGAGGAAATCATCAAATACAAATACACTCTCACAGAGAGTGGAATCATCAAATACACTCTCACAGAGAGTGGAATCATCAAATACACTCTCACAGAGAGTGAGAGCAAACTCCTTCCTTTCATCCTTCAAGTACACCGTATCAACCTGAAGAGAGAAAGAGGGAGATCTAGAATTTAAAAGCAATATTGGCAAAGCCAGGATAATAAAAAAATTTTTTTTAAAGAAGAGTCTAGCTGAAAAGAACACAGACAGAACTGGCAACCACTGACTTTTTAAAACTGGAAATATGAAAAAGGCCCCGACACCAAAGGATGAAAAGATACTTCAGGGAATTTTGCCAAATCAATACTCTTGGCAGAGCTGGGTGTTGGAAGTGCACCGGGGGGGATATAATTCTCATGCTCATTTGGCCAAGGAGGGTTTTGTTGGTTGGGGGGTGTGGGCGTAATTATAGAGCCCCATCCCATTCTGAACTGTTCTTTCCACCATTTTCCTCCGTGCTTGACACAAATAAGGGGATTAGGAGCCCGGTCTTCCGTTGCCCCTCCGTTGAGGACAAAGCGGAGGGGAGCTTAGTGTCACAGTTAGTGATAAAATTACAGATCAGTGTCAGTCAGCTGCTACAGAAACATGGGGTAACATAATCTCATTAGAAGATGAAGAGGGTGTATATGAAAAAGTGGGAAGGTGGGGGCAAGGGTTAAGGGCTATCAGTGATAGCTCAGAGTAGTCTCTCATCTCTTATGGGTTAACATGTTACCCAGTCTCTTATGGGTTAGTTAACATGTTACCCAGTCTCTCTCTCATCTCTTATGGGTTAACATGTTACCCAGTCTCTTATGGGTTAGTTAATGTGTTACCCAGTCTCTTATGGGTTAGTTAACATGTTATCCAGTCTCTTATGGGTTAACATGTTACCCAGTCTCTTATGGGTTAGTTAATGTGTTACCCAGTCTCTTATGGGTTAGTTAACATGTTATCCAGTCTCTTATGGGTTAACATGTTACCCAGTCTCTTATGGGTTAACATGTTACCCAGTCTCTCTCTCATCTCTTATGGGTTAACATGTTACCCAGTCTCTTATGGGTTAACATGTTACCCAGTCTCTCTCTCATCTCTTATGGGTTAGTTAACATGTTACCCAGTCTCTCTCACATCTCTTATGGGTTAACATGTTACCCAGTCTCTCTCTCATCTCTTATGGGTTAACATGTTACCCAGTCTCTCTCTCATCTCTTATGGGTTAACATGTTACCCAGTCTCTTATGGGTTAACATGTTACCCAGTCTCTCTCTCATCTCTTATGGGTTAACATGTTACCCAGTCTCTCTCACATCTCTTATGGGTTAACATGTTACCCAGTCTCTTATGGGTTAGTTAACATGTTACCCAGTCTCTTATGGGTTAGTTAACATGTTACCCAGTCTCTCTCACATCTCTTATGGGTTAACATGTTACCCAGTCTCTTATGGGTTAGTTAACATGTTATCCATTCTCTTATGGGTTAGTTAACATGTTACCCAGTCTCTTATGGGTTAGTTAACATGTTACCCAGTCTCTTATGGGTTAGTTAACATGTTACCCAGTGTCTTATGGGTTAGTTAACATGTTACCCAGTGTCTTATGGGTTAGTTAACATGTTACCCAGTCTCTTATGGGTTAACATGTTACCCAGTCTCTTATGGGTTAGTTAACATGTTACCCAGTCTCTCTCACATCTCTTATGGGTTAACATGTTACCCAGTCTCTTATGGGTTAGTTAACATGTTACCCAGTCTCTCTCACATCTCTTATGGGTTAACATGTTACCCAGTCTCTTATGGGTTAACATGTTACCCAGTCTCTTATGGGTTAGTTAACATGTTACCCAGTCTCTTATGGGTTAGTTAACATGTTACACAGTCTCTTATGGGTTAAACATGTTACCCAGTCTCTTATGGGTTAGTTAACATGTTACCCAGTCTCTTATGGGTTAGTTAACATGTTACCCAGTCTCTTATGGGTTAGTTAACATGTTACCCAGTCTCTCTCACATCTCTTATGGGTTAACATGTAACTCAAGTAGCTTCACTCTGCTTGTATGGTGATAGTGGATTGTCATTAATCCCAAACAATTTATGCCACTCACAGTTAAGTGTTTATGCCACCCGTAGTTACGTGTCTATGGGCAAGGAGCAGTCCTTCTACTCAAATACTCTCGTGGGGGGGGGCTCTGTCAGGTTGCGCCTGCGTCTCCACACGCTGGTAGAATGTGGCGTTTGGGCGCGAGAGCGGGGCTTTGGGTACACAGCGCCGGCATGGCAGCACTTGCCACAGTGGTGACAGCTACTCCTCGCACCCCGGTGGAAGAAGAGGTGGGCCGCTGTATTTGGAGAAGCATTCCACTACGGGGGGGGGGTAACATACAGGAAGTGGGAGGAGGCTTGCTCCCTGACTCCATTCCACATGTGTGTGCGAAAAAGGGCCATCCCGAGAGAACAGGAAGATCTTACAGAAACGTCACATTGCCTGAATGATATTGGGGGGGAATCCAAGTCATTTTACTAACATTTGCCTGTGAGTAAGAGTGACTTACAGAGGTAGGAGCTTTGTACCTCATTGTCTGTCTTCACAGGAATCGAGGGTTGCATTCCTGCTCAATATTTCTACAGAAGACAACTCACTACCCAGTCAAGATTGTGAAATTGAATAAAATAATGAACAGTGGACTCTTGAATATCTTGTGTGCATTTAAGCTGAGTGTCATGTACTTGTTGATTGACTCTGTGGTGACTAAAGTTCCCATGGCACGTATCGTAAGAGTAGGGGTGTTAACCCCGGTGTCTTGGCTAAATTCCCAATCTGATCCCCATCGTGGCCACCTGATCATCCCCGGCTTTCAGTTGGTTCATTCATCCCCCCCCCATTTAACTCTTCACCAGGTTGTTGCTGTAGAAGAGAATGTGTTCTCGGTCAACTTACCTGGTAAAATATATATATTTTTTTACAGTAAAACAATTGGTACAATATTACATGGGAGTCTTCATCCTGTATCTGTGACACCGTGCTCCTTTTCTCGTTAGAGAGATGGATCGCTCTCGCTGACAGGGTCAGGAATGGGCTAATCAAACTATAGTAGTAACACATAAACAGTCACGTTGAGGTTGTCAGGCCTTCAGGGAGGAAGAGGCTGTGTTGTTTCGAGCGTCAAATGACTTCAGGTCTGGACCTTTTGTTAAGTGCTCTGTGACAGACAATTTTGAGAAAAGCGCAAAAAAATAAAAAAGGTCATTATGAATAGTTTTGTACTGTAATAAAACGTAAAAGAAAAGTGGTTTCTGAAACAGATTCTCATTATTGGCAAAACCTGTAAACATCCAGCACCGTATTTTGGATGACGCTTACTAGTATTTTTGGAGTGCCCTTAAAAAAAAAAATTGTAAAACAATTTGGAGACCAGGCAACGATTTGTCAACAAAATTGTACCTTGCACACTAAAATAAAATAAAAATGCACGTATCCTGTTAACTCAAAGAAAAGAACGTGAGGATAATCTTGTCACCAACAATATGGCATCCAAAACAACTGAGTGGTTTGGTACAGAAGCAGAAAAACAGCTCAATAAAAAAAGAAGACTGAAAACTATGCACATTATGGAATGATAGATAATTGCATCACCACACTTGGATGGTAGGACTGAGAAGGATGTGTTGATATGAAACTAGATACTTCCTTACTGAGCACGCCCAAGCTAAAGCTACGCTGAAACACACTGCTGAGCCAGAGGCCAGGCAAGCTGAAGCAATATCTTGTCAATATTGTACAAGCTGCTAACTTGGGCTATTTTCTTCTGAATATATACATCTCTCTCTATATATATATATATATATATATATATATAACATTTTAGTAAACCCTCAACATGTCTTGAGTGGTTGATGCTGAAAAGAGCATTTTGCTAAACTGTGTTTGCTTGCTCTTTTCAGCATCAACCCTCAAGACATGTTGAGGGTTTACTAAAATGTTATTTTTATAGATAGATAGATAGATAGATAGATAGATAGATAGATAGATAGATAGATAGATAGATAGATAGATAGATAGATAGATAGATAGATAGATAGATAGATAGATAGATAGATAGATAGATAGATAGATAGATAGATAGATAGATAGATAGATAGATAGATAGATAGATAGATAGATAGATAGATAGATAGATAGATAGATAGATAGATAGATAGATAGATAGATAGATAGATAGATAGATAGATAGATAGATAGATAGATAGATAGATAGATAGATAGATAGATAGATAGATAGATAGATAGATAGATAGATACATTAAAAAGATAACTTTTTCTTCAAATCACTCTGTGTAATTCTTTGATTTAACAGCTAAATGCTCTCCACTTGCTCTTTCTGAAATAACCTCTCATAGACTGATGTGCAAATACCTCAGGGCTTTCTGTGTTTGCTAACAATCCAGTACAACTGGCCAAAAAGTACAGGAGACGCTCTAATCTCTTCACGTAAAGAGAACATCCCTGAAAATCTCCACATAACCATAGAACCCAACAGTCCCTAAGAAAGGGCCTGAATTGGTTGTAGGACCATAGTCAAAAGTCTACCACGCTCAAATACAGTAGATGTATAAATATTGTTTCTCCCCCTGTGGGTGGATAAGACATGGGGGGGGGGGTCAAGGATAGTGTAGGTTTAAAAACATGCATGCAGGTCAAAAAAATCTTCTTAGTCAGCATTTTAAACCGGGGTCCTGAGCTGTAGTTAATTAAAAAACAACATTTAAAAAAGAAGGATTCGCTAATGGCCACTGACCAAAAAAAGTCCCCATCAGCACAACAAAGAACATCATCACCCACGAGGGATGTGTGTGTTCAGGACTGAACAACTGTGTTCGCTTGCTCTTTTCAGCATCAACCACTCAAGACATGTTGAGGGTTTACTAAAACTGAACGTGCCCTGTCAAATCTGCCTGAATTGAAATGAGTGACGAATATGGCATTTCATTCAGAGAAAACTGCTAAAAAAAAAAAAAATCTCAGAGCTCTTCCTCCTTATTAATTAAGTTTTTTATTTTTTTATTTACTGTTCTAGAAGGAGGGTTGCTCTGTTGTCTCTGTCAACTGAGAAATATTTTCTGAGCAGAAGTAATATAAACATAGCTAAAAGAGAGTCCGTTGGGTTCGAGCCCTGTCCCAACGGACAAAGCGCCCCTAGAATTCCATCGCCAGGGGAACAATCGTCAGGAGCTACGGCTTTCCACGTCAGGAGCAGCCACAACCAGGAAATGCAGTGCCTTCCATAGGAATTCACACCCCTTGGCTTTTTACACATTTTGTTATGTTACAGCCTGAATTTACAATAGATCAAATGTAGATTTGTTTTCACTGGCCTACACACAATACCCCCAAAGTGGAATTATGTTTTTAGAAAATTGTACTAATTAATCAAAAATAAAAATCCCAAAATGTCTTGCGTCAATAAGTATTCATCCCCTTTGTCATGGCAAGCCTAAATATGTTTAGGAGTAAACTTTGCTTAACAAGTCAAATAATAAGTTGCATGGACTCACTGTGTGCAATCTCTGTACCCCACACATACAGATAATTGTAAGGTCCCTCAGTCCAGCAGTGCATTTCAAAACACAGATTCAACCACAAAGACCAGGGAGGTTTTCCATTGCCTCACAAAGAAGGGCACCTATTGGTAGATAGGTATAAAAAATAAATAAAAACACACATTGAATATCCCTTTGCGTTATTAATTACACTTTGGATGGTGTATCAATACAACCAGTCATTACAAAGATACAGGCGTCCTTCCTGACTCAGTTGCCGGAGAGGAAGGAAACCGCTCAGGGATTTCGCCATGAGGCCAATGGTGACTTTAAAACAGTTACAGAGTTGAATGGCTGTGATAGGAGAAAACTGAGGTTGGATCAACAAACTTATAGTTACTCTAAAATACTAACCTAACTGACAGGGTGACAAGAAGGAAGCCTGTACAGAAGAAATAATATTTAGAAACATGCATCCTGTTTGCAATAAGGCACTAAAGTAAAACTGCAAAAAATGTGGCAAAGGAATGAACTCTGTGTCCTGAACACAAAGCGTTATGTTTGGGACAAATCCAACATAACACATCACTGATGGGTACCTCTTCATATTTTCAAGGATGGTGGCTGCTTCATGTTATGGGTATGCTTGTCATCGACAAGGGACTAGGGAGTTTCTTTTATGATAAAAATAAACAGAATAGAGCTAAGCAAAGGCAAAATCCTAGAGGAAAACTTGGTTCAGTTTGCTTTCCAATAGACACCGGGAGACAAATGTACCTTTCAGCAGGACAATAAACTAAAACACAAGGCCAAATATACACTGGAGTTGCTTACCAAGATGACATTGAATGTTCCTTAGTGGTCTAGTTACAGTTTTGACTTAAATAGTCTTGAAAATCTATGGCAAGACTAGAGTCTAACAATGATCAACAACCAACTTGACAGAGATTGAAGAATGTATTAAATAATAATGTGCAAATATTGTACAATCCAGGTGTCCAAAGCTCTTAGAGACTTACCCAGAAAGACTCACAGCTGTAATAGCTGCCAAAGGTGATTCTAACATGTGTTTGAGTCAGGGGGTTGAATACTTATCTAATCAAGACATATGTGTTTTTTTTATATATATTTTATTTTTTACAAATGCTATAGAGTTATCTTCCACTTTGACATTACAGAGTATATTGGGTAGATCATTGACAACAAAAATGACAATCAAATCCATTTTAATCTCACTTTCTAACAACAAGGGGTGTGAATACTTTCTGAAGGCACTGTACTGTACATGGACGTTGGAAATGTTTAGTGGGATACCATCCAACATTTACAAACAATCATTTAATCCATTGAGATGCACTTCAACTATTATTCTCAACGAAGGATCTGCTTTTGTGTTCTGGAAAGATGGTGACCAAAAATACTGATATTGAATGTATTATTAGGATTATTCTGCTTTCTCCCTTTGTTCTGAAAACAAATAAATGACTCTCAAAGTCACACACACACACACACACACGGCATTCCTCTCCAAATTTCACGCAAAGCCTGCTGCATAGTCGCCTGGTTGCCAGGGAGACATCCTAAACCCCAATTGGCTGGAGCCCACATGTTAGCCTCGGTGAGGTTTGGAGCAGCTCTGTGTTATTCTATGGTGAAATGACATCACTGTCTACTCTCCCCCAGCACACAGTCCCCAGCACACAGTCTCATCTCATGCTCACGTAAAAATATTAAAATGTATTGCCATTTTCTCACAACATACAATCAAATATGTGGCGCTGTGTGGCTAGGTAGGTAGAGTAAGGCATTTCCAATGCCAAAGGCCACAGGTTTGATCGCCGCTGGGGCCACCCATACGTAAAATGTATGCACAAATACAATTGTTTGCCATATATTATTTGTATTATTGTTATATTGAATAAGATGCAGGTATTTCATCACAGTTTCAATCCATGCAAATAATTATGTTGCCAGGGGTACAACTTCCCAGAAATGTCCCAGAACACATTATCCCCAGAGGTGAAATAATGTTACGAAACACATTTTCAAAAGTAGCCTGTTGACAAACATTATCCAGGTATAAAGTCCAGAAACTAAATATATTTCGACACATAATAGTATTGCAAAAAATAGTGTTCTCCTAACGTTCACTAAAATGTCGTAAACAACATTTGTAACAACCACCACAGAACGTTCCCCAAGCGTTCTCATTAGGTTTCCAGGTAACGTAATAACACAATGTACCAGTAATGTTTTCCCAGCAAACCAAAATAACTTATCTGAAAAGTTCCCAGAACATTCGCTAGGTTGCGGAAAATGTTTTCATAACACAAAAAAGCTGTCCATTCATAGTGAATAATATAGAATGTTTGTGTAAAACATTCACCCCATGTTGCAAGAACGTTCCTGTAAGACAGTTCATTTGTTCTTTAAAGGTTCCCCGAATATTTCCACAACCTAAAGAAACAATCTAGTGGGAACATTGTGGGGGAAATCACAAAATATATGTTCCCAAAACACACACAAAAAAACTGTCCAGTTGTGCAGATGATTCAACAATGTTTCTATTGAGTACAGAAACAAACTTTCACCTGATGTTACAAGTGTTCCCAAAACACATTTTGTCTGTTCTTTAAAAAAGGTTCCCAGAATGTTTGATTAGGTTGTGGTAACATGGTGGGGACATGACAATTGGCATATTTATTTAGAACATGATCAGCTGTGATGGTATTCATACAATGTTTAAGTTCAGTTGCACAGGACACCTGTATTGTACAGTCTTCACTATGGGCAACCAGGGGATAGCTGTGGCCTTGTGGGTTTTCAGACGCACATGGGCAATCAGGACACAGAACACCATTTCTGAGTTATTCAAATATGACCATCCTCTTCATATGCTGTGATTTTGAAATGCAGAAAAAAAGTCAAGACGTTTTCTTATATAGTTTGAAGGTTCTGAATCTGTATTTTAAAAAGCATGAATACAAGCTATTTAAAGGAATCTCTATCCAACTAATATCCCATTTCTTAAGACTTTCAACACATGATGAAGAAAGAAAACGATAAAATAGTGTTATAAAATCACAGCATATGAAGAGGACGGGAACATTTTAACAACTCAGAAATGGTGTCCTGATTGACCATATTTGGCTGAAAACCCACAAGGCCACAGCTATCCCCTGTTGGTGCAGAGGGTTAATGATCTGACTGCAGAGCTGAAGATTGCAGGTTCAAACCCACATATTCATGTTTCTTTTGAAAAAAAAAACATTGAAATTAAAGCTCAGATATACTCTACTAAAAGAAAGGATGGCTTTATTTCATCCAAATGTATAAATACGGTCAGAAATACAGAATTTAGACTCACAAAAAAAATAAAACATTGTGTAAAAATTTACTTTTTAAAAAGCAAAAGTGATCCTAGATAAGTACTCATAGTTTTGGATACCTTGTAAATATGGTCCAGTAGTATGCAGTATATAAAGAGGTTGGGTGAACAACCCAGTTACCCGTATTTCCTTGAGTGGGGCGGCAGGTAGCCTAGTAGTTAGAGCGTTGGGCCAGTAACCGAAAGGTAAAAATCTGTCGTTCTGCCCCTGAACAAGGCAGTTAACCCACTGTTCCTAGGCCCTCATTGTAAATTAGAGTTCTTAACTGACTTGCCTAGTTAAATAAAGGTAAAACTATTTTGTTGTTGTTGTTGCTATGTCTAAAGGAAGGATGGAATTCCTGATTGACCATAAAGAAGAAGACTCTGGGAACGTTCAATATCCCCACCCGACTGTTCCCACAACCTAATGAAACATTCTGAGAACCTTTATAGAACATATGACATGTATCCTGGGAACGTTCTTTCATCCTAAAAGAAACATTGTAGAATCATCCGTACAACTGGGCAGTTTTTTTGTGTTTTTTGGAACTTATGTTTTGTGATTTCCCCACAATATCCCCACCCGACTGTTCCCACAACCTAATGAAACATTCTGAGAACCTTTATAGAACATATGACATGTATCCTGGGAACGTTCTTGTAACATCAGGTGAATATTTTTTTTTACACCCCAAAATAAAACATTGGAGAATTAAGCTGCACAACTGGACAGTTGTGTTTTGGGAACATATCGTTTGTGATGTTCACCTAATGTTCCCATTAGAATGTTACCACAACCTAATGAAACATTCTGGGAACCTTTTAAAAGAACAGATGAAATGTGTTCTAGGAACATTCTAGGAACATTCTTGCGACATAAGGCAAATGTTTTATGCAAATATTCTATAATCATCACCAAAACTGGACAGTTTTTGTGTTATGAGAACATTTGCCGAGACCTAACGAATGTTCTTGGAACTTTCACAGAACCAACCTTAGTTTGCTGGGGAGGGATGGAAATATTAGGATTTACAGTAGCCTACAGATAATTACAGTGCACCGTGTGTTGTCTGCTTCCTTCTCTCCAGCGACCTGTCAGGGGCTGCCGGCTTTGCCTTAGGTCTGACTAATGTGTCTTAAATGAGTGCCATAAAAAGTGAGAATGAGTGTGAATGACATCTCTAAGTATCCCATCATTGTGAGTAAACACTATTTTGTAGTTAGGCGAGAGAATTGATAAGTGTATTTCTTGTCATGTGTTTGAAAGAGGCTGCAAGTACTACGACAAGGCTGTGTGAGCGTTAAAGATGTGTCTTGAAATGGAGAGGTTTAACAAAGGGCTAAACATGCAGAGGCATCCTGCTCACTATTGGACTAGCCCCCAGGAACACAGCTAGCATGCCTGACCAGTGACGGGCACTGCTTTTAGCTGCTCTAGACTACCACAAAGGAAAATACTGGATAAAACAACATTAAATGCATACTATAATGTTATTACAATCCATCATTCAATTTGTTTTTGTTTCAATACCCACATAAACAAGTCTAAAAAAATATTTAAAAATTACATCAACATGTGGAGAAAAAATATATACTTAAAAGCAACAATTGGCATAACACAAAGCTATTCTGATAACTATTTCTAAATTATTGTTATAAGCAATTTGAATGTTTTGGAAGTTAAGTTTAAAATGCTGTACTTATTTATTGTAATGATTACATTTTTTTTTAAATGTCACCTTTTGGTGACATGTAATCTATTCAAACTACTTCTCAAGAAAATAATCCCAGTAGAAAACTAATAGAAACATTCAAATATCATGTTTTCAATGTGGGCCTATTAGTCTACATTAAATGTGTGAATCACCTTAAATCCTAAATTGAGATTTACAGGGATACAAAATAAAGTCAGTTAACTTTTTGACAATAATGAGGATTTTGAGTTTGAAGAGAGGCCTACAAATCATTTCATTATGGTTTGGGCACCAAGCCCAGATATTAACTTTTCAAAAATCTGATTTAGTTTTGACTGATCGTGGCCTAAACCAATGTTTGCATTACCCCAGAATGAAACTACAAATATTCACAGCAACGACACAGGCTGAATGTAGACTCAAGGCACTATCTTTCAGCTGATCAACAACATCCTCGTAGGAGCAAATGTAGGAACGCAATGACAAAATTCTAGGAGAAAAGCATAGCCAAAACCTCAAATATGACACTATAAAATGACAGCAGGTCATTAAAAAAAAAAAATCACGTGGATTGAAAAAAAATATAGTACATTAAAAAAATCTCATGACCTTTTGATTTGCACACTCATATTATTGGCAAGCTTCCCACTAACACGTTTACAATATCTCCCTCATATACCTCAATGACTTACGTCATCAAAACACTAGCAATAGCTTCTAGTAACGTTAGTACACCACTCTTGACCTGCGGTAAAAAAAAAAAAAAAATACAATTTTTTTTTTTTTTAAACATGCATGCGCCAAAGCCCTTGAATCTGTGCGTTTCTCAGGTGAAGGAATTCCGAGCTGCGGCTATGAAAATTCCCATTGTTCCTACAAACTGCTTGCCATCATGTCGGGGGAAGGCTGCTGAATGGCAGACAGACACAGGCAATGGATGTCGCCCATTGTTCCTTGCCAGACTTCTAGCAGGGAGCGATAATGTCGCAGTGATTGAAGTAGCAATGTTTAAAGCCCTTGGACAAAGAGCCCTTAAAACTTACTGACAGGCATGAAGAGCAACAGTGCAGTGAGCTGAGAACGTGAAACACCCCACCGTCTACACACTGCCCAAACTGTCTGCACACGGCCCCCACATATACTAACTGCTAACCCCACCAGAGGCAGCCCCTCAGAACTACACATGATTTATACTTGCTAATATCATTATGTATATCTGCTTAATGTCATGATTTATATCTTCTAATATCATGATTTATATCTTCTAATATCACAACTGTGTTTAGGCACACATTGAACACATTATTAGGTCTTCATTTTTTCTGATTTAGTTTCGTTTTGATCATTTCTACCATTCTGTTACCTCATAACTAGTGAGACCATGCAACTAGACCATGTAACATACAACTAAATGTTAAATCCCAATAGTTTGATACATAGAGACAACCGCGCCAGCGCCACAACACCCCACATAAACCTACAAAATGATAAAAACTAGGCTATAACTGCACAAAGGTTATAGCATGGTAATAGTAAGAGGATATAATTATTATAATATAGTAATAATAGTTATAGCCTAATACTTGTACTTTATTGTCTGTAATAATAAAAGGCGTTGTCAGCTTGATAAAATATTACTGACAATGACAGAAAGTATTATCCCTCGTATTGTGGTTTTTATAATCATAGAATTCGTTCTGAAAAGTACAAAAGAGAATTACTCAACAGCGAGTATAGAAATGGTCAGTTCTATCCTTGGGACGTCTCTTCCCTAAACCGCTACCCATAACCTAACGATTTTAAAAACGTCTACTTCAATGGGGTAGTGACGTCCCAAGGATCCCGAATAGCACGGGCAATATAGAAATGTTATATTGCAGAGATCATCTTATATACATTTCTAAAACACATCATTTAATTTTTTTTTTGATGCAGTGATTATAGGTTATTGATCTTATATCAGACACATTTTTTGCCCATATAGTTTACCAAGGTTTATAGACATAGAACCCCCACGTCAAAACTGTCTGATTAGATTTCATTTAACTTTCATTTCTACATACACTGTGCAAAATCTTTACCTTAAGATTTTGACTTCAATGACAATACCACAAAACCAAAATGCTATGTGATATTTCCCAGTCACTAAAACCAAATACGAAGACATTTAAAATATATATTTAGTAGAAGGCCTTCAAATAATAACGCATGACTTCAATATGAAACAGAATGTATCGTTAACTGAAGACTAAATTAGGTCTGTTTTATTGTTAAAACTACACAGAAATGAGTTTTAAATAATCGTTAACATTATATATATAACTTCTCTGGCAAATAGGCCTAAACCTAGGTTAGTTTCCAAAGGCTAATTCGAAGAATTATGAAGTAGGCGCATAGGCCCAAAAATAGCACAATTGTCAAACTCTATGATCATTTAAAAAAAACATAGCTACATAGCTATGGAACACAAACTTGAGTAAGAGATTGTATAAGATAAAAATCCCCACTATGTATTTGATACAAAATGCGAAGAGAAAGAGTTGCGCCAATGTGGAGCGCGCTAAAGGCAAACGAGTTTGGTGGTATATAGTCCACTCCATTGTCGACCATGGTCCAATTACCAATGAAAATAGAAAGATATATGTGCTTACTGTTGGTAGTCAATTTTGCAGTAGAGTTTCCTATCTCTGAAGTAGCAAGTTGTGGTAAGCGGCTGTTGACACACCGCGCACTGCAAACACTCCTCGTGCCACGACGATTCGTTGACCCGCATCAGAAATCGGTCGGATATAGGCCGCTGACATCCCTCGCAGACGGCCTGATGATGGCATTCAGCACCTGGGTGATAAACGAACATTTGAATGTCTGTACCTTTCAGATTCACATACATAATGTCATAATATTGAGTGCACACACGGCAAGGATTTTCTACTCAATAAAAAAGTTGTAATGAATGTTAGGGAGATAAAAACAATATTAGTAGGCGTAGCTTTGTTGCTCAAACTTACTAAATTACTTACAAATATAATGCATAAGCAACAGTTAAACCTGCCACTAGTTAAACCTGCCACTAACATCGATGTCAGGAGAATAGTTAGGTTAAAGTTACTGTTGGGTTTGCATACATAATTTGAACAGGCAATATGAAATCTGAATTTCTATAATGCGTCTTATTTGTAGCTTATTGCTACAGGTGCATGCCAAGTGTTCTGTAAGGCCTTGCCGTCACAGGCTGGCATATGAGACTAAGAGAATGAATCCGTTAAATCAAAATATCATATGGTGTCTTTACTTTTGAATATTAAGAGATAATATGGTCCCATCCGTCCGTAAACTCACCGATCATAACGCCCAACGTGGCCGCTCCCGTTCTAAAATGATCTTCGATTTTAATACCATCCAGCATCTTTGAACAGGCAGAATGATTCCTTGCCGAGAAGCGTCTCTCCAATGATTCGAGACCTGTTGCAATTTCCATAACAATGTATGGTCACAGACAGTGTGGTCTTTTCCACCCCAAACCCCTCCTTGTTGCACACTGAACTTCTTTGCAGAGGCAAAACCAGGGGGAAAGAGTAGTTAATAGACACGACTTGGGATTTTTGTACTTTTACTGCGCGGTGATAAATAGCCTATTGGTGTTTGTTCAATGAAAAACGTTTTAAGTTACAGACTAAATCGTGACATAGCGAAGGAACACATTTGTCAAGAACGGTTTAAGGTTGTCACCTGCTCAATGTAGAGTGGTTTAGCGTGTCCCTATATCGTGCGGGATGGAAACATATATAATAGCGTCGACGCAAAGCGTTGAGTTTCTGGTGAATTCTCCGGCTCCCAAATTACAATATTGCAGAGAAATTGAAGTAATAAGCAAGTGCTGTAAATCCAGAGACGTCGAGTGGAGAGGTTCCTTCCAAAGTGAGCGTTAAAGTTAATGTGCCATGCCGAGTGAACAGTCTCTTGAAGAGGGCGAAGCCGAGATTGAGGCAACTGGAGAGAAGCCCTCCCCTTGCCCTCCCAGTACCACTTTTTCTGCACTATTCTGCTGCTGCGGGATGCTATTGGTGCGCACTGTTTGTGTGTCCAGTGCCATGGAACTGAATCGTTCCGCCTCCAAAGGAGAATCAGAGAACCCTTGAAGTTAAATGGAACACAAGGCTACGTGTCTGTGGTGATTTGAAGCTAAGTATAGGACCAAAAAAACATGCACTTCAATGCATAATGTATAGCTACGCTTTTAGGGGGAAAAAAAAGGTGCTATCTAGAACCTAAAAGGTTTATTCAGCTGTCCCCATAGGAGAACCCTTTGAATAACCATTTTTGTTCAGGTAGAACCCTTTTGGTTCCAAATGGGTTCTTTTTCAGGTAGAACCCTACCTGGAACCAACAAGGGCTCTACCTGGAACCAAAAACGGTTGTCCTATGGGGACAGCCGAACCCTTTCGGAACTCTTTTTATCCAAGGGTGTAGGCCTACAGGAATTATGAATAAATTGTGACATTGGCTTTTATTCAACAGATGTTGGTGCTTTGAGGGCATTATCCAACTTTGGCCCATTTGGAAATACTATAGGAATATGGTTAGTCATTTGAATTTTAAATTTCGTTTATTATAATTGTTATTATTATTAATTTTATTATTTTTGTCATTATTAATTGTATCACTTCATTACTATAGGCTATATCCCACATTGAGGATGATGTGTTGTCAATAGAAAATTTAGAAAATTCTACAATTATTCATCATTATTATTTTATAAAAGTCATACTTTTACCACCATTGCATTATCTATTGCAAAGCATCAAGCCCGCCGACTTCCCACAACCGACTCACCTGGCGATTGGTCCCGATAACAACAAAGGCCTGGACCAATTGGTAGTCACCGGCGGAGGAGAGCCCTCATAAGTGGTAGTAGGTGGTGGTGGGGGCCCCTCTCGCGCTATATGAAATGGCATATCTACATGATTAATAAACCCACAGATAAAACGGGAGATTTATGAAATGAAATGCTTTCCCTTCATCACTTCTTTATTCCACTGAATCATATCGTCTCTACAAATGTAATATTCATAAGTTGTCTCCTTTGTCCTTAAAATGCACTAAAATTCATTTCACAGATATCAATCTATAGGCTATCTATGACAATGGAAGAGGGATTGTATAGGCTATTTCGTAGGCCTATATTTTCCTGTATGAATTCATTAAATCAACCTGCGCGCCAATGGATTGAAAAGCGTTTTGTAGTAATAAAGCCACAGACAGATCATTTGATCGCTATAATATTGGCATTAGTTTAACACGAATCAATCAACCGAGACTAAATAATGAAGGTAATTTTGTGTTTTTTTCCATTAAAAAATGTATTTATTGCCATAGGTTTTTAGGCTACTTTTTTTTGCATTTGTCAAGAGCGAAACCAATTAATGTAATCTAGGTGGTCTAATTATTTAGTCCAGACCACGTATAACGTTTATAAAGGTCTATATACTGTGTCTATTCCCGTTAGGATCGTATTATTGTCAACCCGAAGGGTCTAACGTCTGTCGCCCTTTTGCACGTGCATTTACAGATGTATGAACAATGCCATTGCATAATCCCCACAAAATGATACATATTTCCCCCGAAATAATAATTAATATTCCTCATCAGCAAATACAACAACAGAGGTTGCAAAAAATGGTAGGGTATAATAATAATAACACCACCACCAAACCAACTATATACGCAGGGATAAAAAATACAGTACAGATGTAGCTTAGGTTACGAACCATCAATTTATTTGACAATTAGCGTGAAAGAATATTCTGCATTGTCAACACTAAAATAAATCGCCATTCCAACATATTTTAACGTTTTACATTCAACATTGTAAGCTTAGTGTCTACTATTACGGCTAATAGGCCTATATGTTACCGTTGATAATCTGTGTCCCCTCAATTCTCTGAGATATATGAGAATAGAATGTGGCTCAGTGGACAAGTGAGGCTATAAATCAGGCTACAGCTGCCCAGTCTCGGCCTCTAGGGCAGTGTACCTCGGGCTAGCGAGTTATTAGGTTCATCATCCCCTCCCCTCCATTGTTTTCCTAAGAAAATCTCTTTCAAAAATAATGTTGAGCGACCCCACCAAAACGAGTGTGGCATTCAAGACGGAGCTGACAGGACAGACAGGTCACTGACAGTATGGTTTACGGTGTTATTTTGATCCACTGAGCTAAATGGACTGCTTCCCCGTGCACTCCACAGTTAAGTTCTCAGTGTAGCAGTCGAGCGTGTAATCGGGATAGAAACTCTGTTGGAGATAATTAGGCCTCCTCTATACTGACACTTGCATTATCAGGTTCTTGACAGGGGAAACTTATTTTTTTTAAATGGACTTTCTATTGTTGACTTATTATTATTATTATTTATTATTATGGATTATTAGTTGAACGATTGCAGCATTCTTCATGAGGTCCCATGATATAGTCCAGAGGCCAGATTGATAGAGTTCGGATTCAGTCAGATACTCCTCAAAATAATACAAAAACGTAGAATATCGAAGAAAAATAAGTTTTCTTAACTTTTTAAATAATAACATTGTATTATTCTTATGATTAGCCTATTATAATTATTAAATACATATTACTTTTGTAACGAGTAGCCTAAACAAGCGTAACTTTCACTCCCTGCATCAGTGTTATGAAAAGATGGGCCTGCCTACTCTCTAGAGAACATCAGAAAATCTATTTTATATGAATAAATGCATCCTAAACTAAAATGACAATCAGTTTAGCCTGTAAAACAGAACAGGGTAGGGAAAATAGAGGATGGCTTGTGCCGCATGCACGATATTGCAATAAATATGTCAAGAATTTGGGATGTTTGAGTGGTAAGGTTGAAGCAACCAACTGCAGACGAAAGTCAAGGAGTGAAGTTGGGAGATGCATCCAGCTGCAGCCCCGCAGCATAGCCGGTAACTAAAACCAATACTGTCACCATCTACTGGCTGTGGTTAATCCCTACCACACACACCCTTTTCTTTCTTAGATTCCTTTCCTTCTATCCTCACTTTCTAACTCACTTTTCCTTCCCTGCCTCCATTTCCTCCTTCCCTACCTCCATTTCCTCCTTCACAATCGCCTTGCCTAGCTCCCCTTTCTCTCTACTGGCCATGGTTAATTCCAGGAAAATAAACTAGGAAAGGGATTAGTAGCAGAGGAAAGGAGCTAGGGAAGGAAGTGAGACAGGGAAGGAGGAGAGGAAGCTAGGAAGGAGGAAAATACAGTGGTCTAGGAAAGGAGGAAAGGAAAGTCAGTGAAGAAAGGAGGACAGGAATCTACAAAATAAAAGGAGTTCACTTGTATGTGGTAGGGATTAACCACAACTAGCAGAGAAAAGGAAAATAAGCTAGGAAAGGGAGCTAGGAAAGGAATCTATGAAAGGTGGAAAGGAAAGGGAGTGAGGAAAGGAATCTTGGAAAGAAAAAGAGGAGTTGACATGTACAGTATGTGGTAGCTTAACCACGGCCAGTAGAGGGCGGTAGTATTGGATTTAGTGACAGGCTAGCTAGCCTATGCCGTGGGGTTGAAGCTGGATTGGCTACTATTGGAAATTAGGGGAGGTGCATCTGTGATTGCCCAAGGTAAACACTGATGTGGATTTCCAACAGCAAGACTCAGTGTTGCCATTGTTTATGCAAGTTGGAATTTGTACTGTCGAAATAAACATGTCTCCAACCCCCATATCTCACACTCAAAAACGATGTGTGTACATTGTACTATCATTTGGTGAGAGAGCTTCAAATATCACATGCATTTGTATATCCAATGTATAGCCTACATGAATGGCGCAAAATCAGTTCCTGTTTCAGTCACGTCTTTGGTCACGTTGGCGTGGGTCAAACAAAAACACTATAATGATTGGTTGATTTAGAGCCTCCCACAATGCAGAGGAGGCTCTAAATATGTGAAGTTGGTGAAGAGCAACTGCAGAAAATTGCAGTCAAAACTTCATGACCTTTGAGACTTCTGTAATGCCCCTGTCTCAGTGTTTTGATATTCTGGAGTATACGGACCCCTAGTGTTTACGATCAGTAGTGCACCAGTGCTGTTGAAGAAGCTACAGTTTCAGTCACTGCAGTAGCCTACAGTGACTGCATGCACATCTTTCCGTGATTTAAAAAATGGTTGTAATGTATGGATGGCTTCAAATAGTCTATCGAATAGCTCGGTTGACATTCTCATTGAAAAGGATGACGAAACTGATGTGAACGTTTAATGAATTTGGCCATTATATCGATCTCTTTAGTTTAAAACGACTGTCATTGAACGCGATAGCCCAGCTGAACTAGATTTATTCAACACGATATGCTCAGGCCTACTTCTAACGTGAAATTATTACCATAGTCTGGCCTTTTATGCCAATAAACCTACGTCTATTGAGTTCAAATGTTCTAACCACATATAGGCCTAGTATAATGTTGGGTTAGAAGTTAGAGACTATGTCATTGGCTTTCGAAGTGTTTCATAAAAGCAATGCTTTGCACCATGGCCATAAAATACTTCGAAACGCAATTAAATCTATCACATGTCAATGGTTAGCAGGCAATGGGCTAATGTGAATAAGCAATGTCCCCAAACACATATGGCTCGTCGACAATGACGAGGCCTTCCAGCCACTTTATAATATAGATAATATACTTTATCATCAAGTATGTAGCCTTATACATGACTTGAAAACCAAAATATATTATAATTTCGTAGGCTACATTTCACTTTCACCAGGTGAAACCCCAACGTCTGTAAAGCAATATATGTGAAGACTTCCCAACGAATCTGAGATCATTTTGTAGAACAGGTGTGAGGCACGTGCTCCTTGCAGGGCTGGATACTGGGAACAAAACACGACCTATACTGAATATACCTGCATGAACCTACTTCTACGTTTCCTTCCTGTGTCAGAAGGAGCAGCAAGGATGGTATTGGTAAGCATAATTCAATCATTTACATTTTTTTTATAGTTCGGCTGTGGTCTGAAAAGCGTTTACCATCCATTTGGATGACTTCCAAATCCAGTGATAGCTAACCAGATGGGATAAAACGAAACGTTCGTCTTTTTAATCCAAGCCTATATTTGGAGTCTTATTGCTTCGATGAAGTTCGTTTGATGAAGCCTTCACAGGTGTTTTTCGTTTTTTGGAAAGTTTAACAAGAGTACAGTAATTATATTTCGGATAATGCTGTTGGGCTTAAAATATACTTTATTTCGTAAATAATAGCCCTTATGGGAAATGAAGTCAATTCTGTATCTATGTTTTTACGATTTAATGATCAATGATAAATAACATTATGCACAATTTGGGAGATGGATATATCCAATACCTTTTAGGCCTACGTTTGTAAAAACAGCTACAACCAGGAGAGGTAAAACAGCTAAAAAGGATGGCATGATTCCATCTTTTTCGATTACATCTCGAGCAGGCTTGAACATTTTACGCATACCTAAGTATAAATAATTGAGAAAAATTCGAGGCATGTCTCATATTGATATTATAAACGGAACATTTATGATCGAATAATAAACAGGTCTATTACCATAGAAACCGCACGTACAGTTTAAATGTTGGCTTTGCTATGGTTCATCAATATAAAAAGGGCTAAGTCAACTTCCAAACTGTTGTCAAACTAAATTTGGATATAGCCTACATGCAACAGTTGATTCATGTTGAGTTTAAGCCAAATGCTGTTACATCTGGAATTTGTATATGTGATATTCTGTTGCCACTACCTGATTCTCGATAGGCATTGCCTCTATCTTTGGTATTGTTAATAATGAAAATAGCCCACCTTACTTGAATTTAGCATGTTTCTTTGCAAAGAGAGAACGTTCGTTTTCTAAGGCTCGTGTCAAATTTACCTGTTCCAATACTAAAATAATAAATTAAAAAGTTTATTACAAAAAACTAGATAAACCCAATATTTTCGCTAAAAGTAGCCATACAATTACCTTGAATATATAATATTGCCCTTTTAAGTAGCTTGGGCGTCGATTTAAGGCAGGCCTCCGCTCCTCTCTGATTCAGAGGGGTTGGGTTAAATGCGGAAGACACATTCAAGTTGAACGCATTCAGCTCTACAACTGACGAGGTATCCCACGTTTTCCTCTTTCTTTTAATCTATCCCAACATTAGGTCTGTGCTTTATAGTTTGTGCGTGGACACATTTACAATATTACACGTTTGATTGTTTCCCTTTATCACAGGATATCTAGAAACAAAGAAACAATTCACTGTGAATCATAATTCTACCTTAAAAAGGTGCAATCTGCAGTTCAAACTATAACAATAGTTGGCCACCCCAACACTTTGGTACAGCCGAGGAACTGGGTTGACAAACGCAACCACTCTCAAATCAAATTCATTGACAAAGCTATGGATGCAAAGAATAACCATCCATGATATCAACATAGTTTTAAACATGTTTTGAGGCTATACAGTGTTTTTTTTTTGTACAATTACATAGTTGACAAACTTATATTTGTACACTGAACAAACGTGTATATATGTTGGGTTCTGATGGGGTACACAGTTGAACTAAGCTCATGAGACATTTCTTGATACATGATACCTTTCTTCAAGAATCAAGGGTACATTTTATGAATTGAATAGTCCAAAAATGTATGTACCAATCGCAGTATATTATTAAAGAAAAGCAATTGCATATTCAATTAAAAATGTAAGTGAACTTGTATGTAATTGGTGTGCACAGCACACACACACACACACACACACACACACACACACACGGATAATGTGATGAACCTATAAATCAACACCTTGAGTACACAATTTCACTCTATTGGGCACCTATTAGTTGCTTAAACTGCAGTAATTATCTCTTATGTTAGTCCCTTTACCAGGTTTATGGCCCTTCTCAATAAGCAATGCAGAGAAATAACATGTTTACTGTTTGTCCTCTGGGAGTTGTAAACCTTGTGCGCAAAACTAGATACACTTGACTAACAGTAGGGCTTCTACCTTAAAGCTGTCTTAATACTAAATATGAAATAATAGCTAAGGGGCCTATAGATAAAACCTTTTTTATGTGCTGTGTAATTGTGAGAGGTCTACAATTAAAGGGTTGTTTTAATATACAAATAAAAATCAGCTGAAATATGTTATGGGGGGATAAAAATGATACATGTATTAGATCATTAGATTTTGTATTGACAATTAATCATTAAAACTTTTGTGCTTGCACAACTTATCTTTCATGGACTACAGCATAAGCCTGTTTTGAAAGTACGCTATACAATTGCATACATAACATCTGGATTAAATCCAGCTATATGACATTTAACACTAGAATGAATGAATGAATGAATTTGTAGACTTAACACTTCAATCTGAAACCTGTCAGTGTTACACACAGAGCAATACTCAAATGTCTGAACAGAAGAAACAACTGTAAAATGGCAGGTAAACATGTATTGCTATTTGATGAGACATGACTCAAGCATCACAGGCATCAGGCTGAGGAAAGGAGAGGGGGGAGAAAACATGTTTTGCTATTTGATGAGACATGACTCAAGCATCACAGGCATCAGGCTGAGGAAAGGAGAGGGGGGGGAGAAAACATGTTTTGCTATTTGATGAGACATGACTCAAGCATCACAGGCATCAGGCTGAGGAAAGGAGAGGGGGGAGAAAAACATGTTTTGCTATTTGATGAGACATGACTCAAGCATCACAGGCATCAGGCTGAGGAAAGGAGAAAGAAAAACATGTTTTGCTATTTGATGAGACATGACTCAAGCATCACAGGCATCAGGCTGAGGAGAAAAAAAAAAACATGTAATTCATTTTGTGTTGCAAGTCGATCCATTTTAAAACCTAATGTAAAGGCTTGAACTACCTTAACCAATCCTCAAGAAAAGCAAATGTACTGTATAGTGTGACAGCTTTCACCGTGGATGAAAACAAGCATGTAAAACAGAACATATTGTTTGTCAAAATGAACATCTCGCTTTAACTTCTCAGGATGTCATATTAGGAGCACTCCCTCTCATTAAAACTTATTAGGTGTTTGCAAACTACTCTTCAGTATTCTGCAAAACGGAACAATAAATCATTACAAGGGTCCCAATCCAGTTACTAAATAATTGCCCTCGAAGATGGAAATCTGTTGATCAGCTATGAACTCTGAAAACATATGTACAAGACAAGTTTTTTGTTTAGCCACGGTGAAATACAACTATTGCCTGACTGAAATGCAGGTGAGAGACTCTAATGTGAACACTAGCTGTCCATAGCCCACGCCATTCTAATGAGCCTTTTGGTTACTGCTGGGGGCTTCCTTGCCTGTTTCACTTCAGAGAGGAATGCTTTCTCTTTGAAAAAGGCATCCACTTTAATGAGGTTTAGAAGCACGTGATTGGAGGTTAGCCTGAGTCAAGTTCAAGAGCTCCCCTGTACTGGGATATATTGCCTATCAATTACCTCCATACAAGTCCCTAAATGGCTTTCAATGGCACCTTTCAATGTCACTTGCTATTTGGGGGACTCCATTTTAGCAACAAAATCTCAGTAAACCCAGAACTGAAGTCTTGTGTAATTGGGTCAGATGCTTGGTTATGTTCTAGATCCATATATGTTAAGAGATTCTAGAACGAGGAGCGTCACCCTCTCGATTTGTAAGTTACGAGCTCGGAACATGGTTACGGGACAAATGTCCGCCCCCCTTCTAAAATTCGAAAGATACTAACACACCTGCGAAATCGGGATTTGTCCAGATGACCAGTGACACAAACAAGCGGAGAAAAACCTAGGTACCAGAACTATTGCTGCTCGTTATCAGTCGGTGCCCATTTAAAATGTCAAATTCAATGGGCTAGGGACGTCCCAAGGATCCCAGATAGCGAGGACCATAGTATAAAGACAGATCAATGGAGGCTATGGTTAAATGTGGTGTCTGTTGTGTTTGCACGTGGGAAGCGTTTGTCCATTCACTCTGCCAAAACAGTACACAGTTACAGTCCCTCACCCTTCTAGATAAAGGCCTACAGTCTAATCAGGTCTTGCGTCTGGAAGTCGCCTAGACTAGCTCGCAAGCTAGCCAACTTCTTTCGCGTATTAGCTTCAGCTGGCTGGACATGACAAAGTTGGTTTGACTTTGGATAGTCTATCGCATGCAGCTGCGCTGTATGATTACTTGGGTTCTGCCAGCTGTGGGCAGGATTGAAATAAACCCAACCCAAGAAAAACGGTTTACGTACCCTTCATTCCATAACATACCCTTTTTATTCCATAATTATCTCACAAATCTCTGCTTTGGACCAGACTGACTTTATGACCAAAATTATCATCTTATTTACACCTTTTTGTACATTTTGACACTAGAATAAAGGTTTGACTCATATTGATGCCACAGGCTGTATTCAACCAGATACGTTTTTTTTTTTTTTTTCCAATTGTTGCTCTTTAAGAGACAAATGTCATGGTGGTTTTCACAGACGCCAAGTCAATCGTTTTTGGAAGACCCAATTAACTGGGAATGACTAATTTGACAACAGATTCCCTGTAAAACAGGAGCAAAGGAGAGAGATCCTTGTTAAGATCAGACACATATTGCTGCCTCCGGCATGTGTTCTGTGTTCTGTGTTCTGTTCACATGCAATACTGTGTTTAGGTACGGTGCAGCTATATGATGAGGGAATTTTATTAGGATATGGCCCACATGCGGATCACAATCTATTACATTTTCATCAGTCGTGTGTCTCATCAAAGCTGTTGTAAAAACATGAATCCACTGAGAGAGAAATGACTCTTGTTCTTTCCAAGCTAGTTTATGGTGTTTGACTTTACTCGAATGGAGGATAGGACATATGGAGCCCTTTTAAAAAGTAGCATGGAAAATCATCCCGCCACAGTCTTAACATGGTTTTGGTGGTTACAACAACAAATAAAAAAGCATTCAGGGTAATTTGATTGAATGTACAACATATTGCAGTTTAAAAATGTGCTGTTTATACATGACAAACATTAGACTACCTGATCACTGATGTTGGTGCATGGGATATGTGCAAGATCCGTACCCGCACTGAAAGCCCAGCTATATGCCATTAAAAGGGACAATCTACTCAAATCACAACAACATGTCATATTTTTCCTCCTACCTTGTTATTACTAGAGCTAGATGGAGGACTAATCTTTGTACAGTGCATTCGGAAAGTATTCAGACCACTTTACTTTTTCCACATTTTGTTACATTACAGCCTTATTCTAAAATGGATTAAATCAATTGTCCTCGTTAATTTACACACAATACCCCAAAATGACTAACTGAAAACATGTTTTTAGAAAATGTGACTAATTTATGTAAAAAAACAGTATTCAGGCCCTTTGCTATAAGACTATAAATTGAGCACAGGTGCATCCTGTTTCCATTGATCATCCTTGAGATGTTTCTACAACATGATGATTGGAGTTCACATGTGGTAAATTCAATTGATTGGACATGATTTGGAAAGGCAAAAAGCTGTCTATACAAGGTCCCAAAGTTGACAGTGCATGTCAGAGTAAAAACCAAGCCATGAGGTCAAAGGAATTGTCCGTAGAGCTCCGAGACAGGATTGTGTCGAGGCAAAGATCTAGGGAAGGGTATCAAAAAATGTCTGCAGCATTGAAGATCCCAAACACAGTGGCCTCCATCATTCTTTGGAACCGCCCGAGAAGAGCCTTGGTCAGGGAGGTGACAAAGAACCAGATGGTCACTCTGGCAGAGCTCCAGAGTTCCTCTGTGGAGATGAGAGAACCTTCCAGAAGGACAACCATCTCTGCAGCACTCCACCAATCAGGCCTTTATGGTAGTGGCCAGACGGAAGCCACTCCTCAGTAAAAGGCACATAGCAGCCTGCTTGGAGTTTGTCAAAAGGTACCTAAAGGACTCTCAGACAATGAGAAACAAGATTCTCTGGTCTGATGAAAACAAGATTGAACTCTTGGCCTGAATGCCAAGCCTCATGTCTGGAGGAAACCTGGCACCATCCCTACGGTGAAGCATGGTGGTGGCAGCATCATGCTGTGGGGATGTTTTTCAGAGACTGGGAGACATGTCAGGATCGAGGGAAAGGTGAACGGAGCAAAGTACAGAGAGATCCTTGATGAAAACCTGCTCCAGAGCGCTCAGGACCTCAGACTGGGGCGAAGGTTCACCTTCCAACAGGACAACGAACCTAAGCACACAGCTAAGACAACGCAGGAGTGGCTTCAGGACAAGTCTCTGAATGTCCTTAAGTGGACCAGCCAGAGCCCAGACTTAAACCCGATCTAACATCTGGAGAGACCTGAAAATAGCTGTGCAGGGACGCTCCCCATCCAACCTGACAGAGCTTGAGAGGTTCTGCAGAGAAGAATGGGAGAAACTTCCCAAATACCTGTGTGCCAGCTTGTAGCATCATTCCCAAGAAGTCTCTGCATTAATCGCTGCCAAAGGTGCTTCAAAGTACTGAGTAAAGGGTCTGAATACTTGTGTAAATGTAATATACAGTTGAAGTCGGAAGTTTACATACACTTAGGGTGGAGTCAATTAAAACATGTTTTTCAACCACTCCACAAATTTCTCGTTAACAAACTATAGTTTTGAACAGTTGGTTAGGACATCTACTTTGTGCATGACACAAGTCATTTTTCCAACAATTGTTTACAGACAGATTATGTCACTTATAATTAACTGTATCACAATTCCAGTGGGTCAGAAGTTTACATACACTAAGTTGACTGCCTTTAAACAGCTTGAAAAATTCCCGAAAATTATGTCATGGCTTCAGAAGTTTCTGATAGGCTTATTGACATCATTTGAGTCAATTGGAGGTGTACCTGTGGATGTATTTTATGGCTTACCTTCAAACTCAGTGCCTCTTTGCTTGACATCATTTGAAAATCTAAAGAAATCAGCCAAGACCCCAGAAAGAAAAATGTAGACCTCCACAAGTCTGGTTCATCCTCAGGAGCAATTTCCAAACGTCTGAAGGTACCACGTTCATCTGTAGAAACAATAGTACCCAAGTATAAACACCATGAATCCACGCATCCGTCATACCGCTCAGGAAGGAGACGCGTTCTGTCTCCTAGAGATGAACGTACTTTGGTGCGAAAAGTGCAAATCAATCCCAGAACAACAGCAAAGGACTTTTTATTTTTTATTTCACCTTTATTTAACCAGGTAGGCTAGTTGAGAACAAGTTCTCATTTACAATTGCGACCTGGCCAAGATAAAGCAAAGCAGTTTGACACATACAACGACACAGAGTTACACATGAAGTAAAACAAACATACAGTCAATAATACAGTATAAACAAGTCTATATACGATGTGAGCAAATGAGGTAAGATAAGGGAGGTAAAGGCAAAAAAGTCCATGGTGGCAAAGTAAATACAATATAGCAAGTAAAACACTGGAATGGTAGATATGCAGTGGAAGAATGTGCAAAGTAGAGATAAAAACAGGGTGCAAAGGAGCAAAATAAATAACATTAAAATAAATACAGTTGGGAAAGAGGTAGTTGTTTGGGCTAAATTATAGGTGGGCTATGTACAGGTGCAGTAATCTGTGAGCTGCTCTGACAGTTGGTGCTTAAAGCTAGTGAGGGAGATAAGTGTTTCCAGTTTGAGATTTTTGTAGTTCGTTCCAGTCATTGGCAGCAGAGAACTGGAAGGAGAGGCGGCCAAAGAAATAATTAGTTTTGGGGGTGACCAGAGATATACCTGCTGGAGCGCGTGCTACAGGTGGGTGATGCTATGGTGACCAGCGAGCTGAGATAAGGGGGGACTTTACCTAGCAGGGTCTTGTAGATGACATGGAGCCAGTGGGTTTGGCGACGAGTATGAAGCGAGGGCCAGCCAACGAGAGCGTACAGGTCGCGATGGTGGGTAGTATATGGGGCTTTGGTGACAAAACGGATGGCACTGTGATAGACTGCATCCAGTTTGTTGAGTAGGGTATTGGAGGCTATTTTGTAAATGACATCGCCGAAGTCGAGGATTGGTATGATGGTCAGATTTACAAGGGTATGTTTCGCAGCATGAGTGAAGGATGCTTTGTTGCAAAATAGGAAGCCAATTCTAGATTTAACTTTGGATTGGAGATGTTTGATGTGGGTCTGGAAGGAGAGTTTACAGCCTAACCAGACACCTAGGTATTTGTAGTTGTCCACGTATTCTAAATCAGAGCCGTCTAGAGTAGTGATGTTGAACAGGCGGGCAGGTGCAGGCAGCTATCGGTTGAAGAGCATGCATTTAGTTTTACTTGTATGTAAGAGCAATTGGAGGCCACGGAAGGAGAGTTGTATGGCATTGAAGCTTGCCTGGAGGTTTGTTAACACAGTGTCCAAAGAAGGGCCAGAAGTATACAGAATGGTGTCATCTGCATAGAGGTGGATCAGAGACTCACCAGCAGCAAGAGCGACATCATTGATGTATACAGAGAAGAGAGTCGGTCTAAGAATTGAACCTTGTGGCACCCTCATAGAGACTGCCAGAGGTGCGGACAGCAGACCCTCCGATTTGACACACTGAACTCTATCAGAGAAGTAGTTGGTGAACCAGGCGAAGCAATCATTTGAGAAACCAAGGCTGTCAAGTCTGCCGATGAGGATGTGGTGATTGACAGAGTCGAAAGCCTTGGCCAGATCAATGAATACGGCTGCACAGTAATGTTTCTTATGGATGGCGGTTAAGATATCGTTTAGGACCTTGAGCGTGGATGAGGTGCACCCATGACCAGCTCTGAAACCAGATTGCATAGCAGAGAAGGTATGGTGAGATTCGAAATGGTCGGTAATATGTTTGTTTACTTGGCTTTCGAAGACCTTAGAAAGGCACGGTAGGATAGATATAGGTCTGTAGCAGTTTGGGTCAAGAGTGTCCCCCCCTTTGAAGAGGGGGATGATGACCGCAGCTGCTTTCCAACCTATGGGAATCTCAGATGACACGAAAGAGAGGTTGAACAGGCTAGTAATAGGGGTGGCAACAATTTTGGCAGATAATTTTAGAAAGAAAGGGTCCAGATTGTCTAGCCCGGCTGATTTGTAGGGGTCCAGATTTTGCAGCTCTTTCAGAACATCAGCTGACTGAATTTGGGAGAAGGATACATGGGGAAGGCTTGGGCGAGATGCTGTGGGGGGTGCAGTGCTGTTGACCGGGGTAGGGGTAGCCAGGTGGAAAGCATGGCCAGCCGTAGAAAAATGCTTATTGAAATTCTCAACTATAGTGGATTTATCAGTGGTGACAGTGTTTCCTATCTTCAGTGCAGTGGGCAGCTGGGAGGAGGTGTTCTTATTCTCCATGGACTTTACAGTGTCCCAGAACTTTTTTTGAGTTAGTGTTGTGGGAAGCAAATTTCTGCTTGAAAAAGCTAGCCTTGGCTTTTCTAACTGCCTGTGTATAATGGTTTCTAGCTTCCCTGAAAAGCTGCATATCACGGGGGCTGTTCGTTGCTAATGCAGAACGCCATAGGATGTTTTTGTGCTGGTTAAGAGCAGTCAGGTCTGGGGAGAACCAAGGGCTATATCTGTTCCTGGTTCTAAATTTCTCAAATGGGGCATGCTTATTTAAGATGGTTAGGAAGGCATTTAAAAAAATAAATAACCAGGCATCCTCTACTGACGGGATGAGATCAATATCCTTCCATGATACCCCGGCCAGGTCGATTAGAAAGGCCTGCTCGCTGAAGTGTGAAGATCAAGACATCAAATCAGGAAGTTAAAGCTTGTTTGCAAATGGGTCTTCCAAATGGACAATGACCAACTTCCAAAGTTGTGGCAAAATGGCCTAAGGACAACAAAGTCAAGGTATTGGAGTGGCCATCACAAAGCCCTGATCTCAATCCTATAGAACATTTGTGGGCAGAACTGAAAAAGCTTGTGCGAGCAAGGAGGCCTTACACCAGCTCTGTCCAGTGAATTTTGACCCATTCCTCCTCTTATTGTGGGAAGCTTGTGGAAGGCTACCCGAAACGTTTGACTCAAGTTAAGCAATTTTAAGGCAATGCTACCAAATAGTAATTGAGTGTATGTAAACTTCTGACCCACTGGGAATGTGATGAAAGAAATAAAAGCTGAAATAAATCACTACTATTATTCTGACATTTCACATTCTTAAAATAAAGTGGTGATCCTAATTGACCTAAGACAGGGAATTTTTACTAGGATTAAATGTCAAGAATTGTGAAACTGAGTTTAAATGTATTTGGCTAAAGGTGTATGTAAACTTCTTTTTTTTTCAATACATTTACAAACATTTCAACAAACCTGTTTTTTGCTTTGGTCATTATGTGATGTATTGTGATGTCATTATGGTGTATTGTGATGTCATTATGGTGTATTGTGTGTAGATTTATGAGGAAAAAAAATGTCATCCATTTTAGAACAAGGCTGTAACTTAACAAAACCTGTAAAAAGTAAAGGGGTCTGAATACTTAACTGTATCTGTGCCATTATAGTGTCTGTGATCTCTATTTAAATGTAGCACATTTTCTTCATGATTTTGGCTGATCCCTCCTGATGACCCGGTTGGACATGACTCCAACATGGTCACCAGGGAGGGATCAGCCAATGAAGTTGGAAGTTCCACCCAGTTGACTATATTAGAATGGTGGAATCCCTCAGCGGCGCTGCCCCTGCTAATACAGCCTTTTGGCTACTAGAGGCTATCATTCTATGTTCAGCTTTTTTTTTCACATAGACACTGCCACTATCATTAGCATTTCCCAAACAAACACCAAAGTAACTTCAAAAGTTATCGACGCAGAGACAATACCTTGGGATGAATTGGGCATGAAATTGAAAAATGCTAATAGCAGGCATTAACTTGTTTGTTTTTTTCAGTTGGAAAATGGCAGTCAAGTTAGCAGATGTATATAGCACAAGCAGTGGCTATGTAGGCAAACTCTATATTCTGTCCATATGACATTTTGTTATTTGTTTGGACTATCCAGATTTGTAAATTCAGCTTTGGTGGTTTTCTGAATATGGCAAAGATCTCATGTACCTCTGTGCTCCTCTGAGCCATGCCAATAATCTCATGTACCTCTGTGCTCCTCTAAGCCATGCCAATAATCTCATGTACCTCTGTGCTCCTCTGAGCCATGCCAATAATCTCATGTACCTCTGTGCTCGTCTGAGCCATGCCAATGATCTCATGTACCTCTGTGCTCGTCTGAGCCATGCCAATAATCTCATGTACCTCTGTGCTCCTCTGAGCCATGCCAATAATCTCATGTACCTCTGTACTTGCATTGAATGCTGTCATTTGTCACTATCCTCTGGTAATCATCAAATCGTCGTAACTTTCATGTAGAGACAAAGAGAACACTTAAACGTCTGTATGCCTCTAGGCAAGACTTTTCACAACAAGCAACATTAAACTTATATATAACTCAGATGAAACACTGTACTAGACTACGTAAATATAGTATTGTAAAAATTGTAAAATAAACATTAAGAAAAGTATGATCAAACACATAACATTATGGCCTTAAGTTATACATATCAGAAAGTTACATCGCACTATAACAGAGAAACTATTGAATATGTCCATATATTATGCAATCTAGCGAGCAATTACACATTCATTTTACAACTACGTTTAAAAAAAAAAAGTAACTATGAAAGTCAGTTAAGAACAAATTTTTATCTACAATGACGGCCTACATCGGCCAAATCCAGACCTGGACGACGCAGGGCCAATTGTGCGCCGCACTTGGGACTCCCCAATCACGTCCGGTTGTGATACAGCCTGGAATCGAACCAGGGTCTGTAGTGACGCGTCTAGCACTGAGATGTAGTGCCTTAGACCGCTGCGCCACTCAGAAGCCCTGGTAACGGTCCATAACATCAGCCTCTGACTAGAACTTTACCCTAGCGTTTCACTGATGTATGCATGAGATCAGGCCCTTTTTATATGTTGTTTTGGGATGAGACACCCCTTGGCTCGCTTTAAACAGACTGCTCTTTATGAAAACTAAGGGGATTTGCTGTGTTCTGGAACGAATAGAAAAAAAACGCAAGCTTCAAAAGAGTCCACCAACCATAAAAGATACAAAGCTAATGGAACTCTGCTGTCTTTGGAGCTCATTGTAAACTTGTGACAGCAATTCACCCACTTTCTTTCCATGACGACGGTATGACAGTGGTAACGAGGAATCACAATTACTTACAGGCCTGATTGTACGATTTGAGAAAGGGTTAGTTAGATGACTAATTTTACTCAATAATTAGTTCACTCGTAAACTTATTTTTCTTGTAGGCTAGCGAGTAAACCTCATTACAATGTGTTTTTGATAAGATTAATTAAAAAAGCTAGTCTTTCCATCCCTGCCAATTGTCAAGATGCACTCTTAACCTTGCTACTGTGCTAAGATGTGTGGTGAACATATTGGCACAGTGACTGACATGCATCATCCAGGTGTGTGTGACATGTTGCACGAAACCTGGATGATGTTCAGCCAGGTCCATAATTATCGACACTCTTGAATAATGAGCAAAAATAAATAAATACTGCTATATTATATGCTCCAAAAAAAAAGTATTTGTTTTTACGAATACAATCGCTCAGAGAGAGATTTTGTTAAACAAGTAATAAAACAAATCTTTTAAAAAAGGGTCAAAATGATTGGTACCCGTTTAGTATGGCATCCATCCAGATCCTTCACCTGCACCTAGGAACTACCTTCTTCAATTCAAACACAGGTTTTCAAGTCCAGAGACTGAGATGGCCATCGCATTAGTTTTAGAGTAATTACTGACAATAGAACATTCTGTCTTACTCATCCCGACCACACAGAGAGAGAGAGAGGCACTATTTGAGTCTCTCACTCAAAAGGTGACAGACCCCTCCCCTCGCACCTTGCCATGGAAATGAAATGTCAGCATACAAGCATTTCTCTTTTCTTTGTGTAAAATGTAGTTTCCCAACTAACCGACCCACTACCTCTTATTTTTCCACCCGTTTTATTCCTACCTATCCTTGTGTGTACTTGGCTGTGTGCTTAGGGTTGTTGTCCTGCTGGAAGGTGAACCTTTGTCCCAGTGTGAGGTCCTGAGCGCTCTTGAGCAGGTTTTCATCAAGGAGCTCTCTGTACTTCGCTCTATTCATCTTTCCTTCGATCCTGACTAGTCTCCCAGTCCCTACCGCTGAAAAACATCCCCACAGCATGATGCTGCCACCACCATGCTTCACCGTAGGGATGGTGACAGGTTTTCTCCAGATGTGATGCTTGGCTTTCAGGACGAAGAGTTCAATCTTGTTTTTCATGGTCTGAGAGTCATTTAGGTGCCTTTTAGCAAACTCTAAGCAGGCTGTCACGTGCCTTTTACTGATTAGTAGCTTCCATCTGGCCACTCTACCATAAAGGCCTGATTGGTAGAGTGCTGCAGAGATGGGAGAACCTTCCAGAAGCACAACCATCTCCACAGAGGAATTCTGCAGCTCTGTCAGAGTGACCATTAGGTTCATGGTCACCTCCCTGACCGATGCCCTTCTCCCCCGATTGCTCAGTTTGGCCGGGCGGCCAGCTCTAAGAAGAGTCTTAGTGTTTCCAAACGTCTTTTATTTAAGAATGGTGCCCTTCACCAGATGCCTCAACACAATCCTCTCTCTCAGAGCTCTACAGACAATTTCTTTGACCTTATGGCTTGGTTTTTGCTCTGACATGCACCGTCAACTGTGGGATCTTATATAGACAGGTGTGTACCTTTCCAAATCATGTCCAATCAATTGAATTTACCACAGATGGACTCCAATCAGTTGTAGAAACATCTGAAGGATGATCAATGGAAACAGGATGCACCAGAGCTCAATTTCGAGTCTCATAGCAAAGGGCCTGAATACTTATGTAAATAAGGTATGTTGTTTTTTAAAAATATATATGCAAAAATGCCTAAACCTGTTTTCACTTTGTCATTATGGGGTATTGTGTGTCGATTAAATTTGTTTAAAAAAAAACTCAATCAAATTTTAGAATAAAGCTGTAATGTAACAAAGTGGAAGAAGTCAAGGGGTCTGAAAACTTTCCAAAAGACACTGTATATTGTTTCAAACAATCCCTTTTAAAAGTTTGAACTGAGACTCATTGGATATGATGTTGCCACGCGTTACACTGCCGAGGCGGCCAGATATTACCGCTTTACTTTTTCAATATTAACTGATAGCTGTTGGCTCCTGTCCCCCTTGAACCGTCAGCGTCTCCATGTTGGCAGCCCTAGTTTCCCTTGTGGATGCTCAGCCCTTTACGGAGCACATCTGGCTCTGATGAAAGGAGAAAGACGGCTATAAAATGTCCAGAAAGCATAGCACCTCCAAGGGTGTGCAGTGTCAGCACACCTGTCGTGAGACCTCTTTTCAATTGGCCATATCCTGGCCACTCTTTCCTGCAAATGTATGGACAGCCCTGCTCTAAAGAATGGCATTGCCTCGAATGATCTCAGGTGTCATGACTCAATAACCTCTCAGGGGGTTCATCAATTAAAATCATTGGATGTCACTGAAAGACACACAGAATACCGGCCTGAAGGTTTTAAACATTCATACAATTACTTATTTTCTATGCTGTTGATGTTTTCTCCATTACTACTTGTCTGATTATGTCAGTCAAAAGTTAGTTATTAAACTTTTGACGGAGAAAGGATGCAATCTTCCATGACAGTGGCTCAGAGGAACTCCACCTGCTGGCCCTCAACCGTTGTTTCAGACAACACGCCACTTCATCACGGATCTCTCTCATTTTCTGAGCAACAACCTGGTCCTGAGGGAGCGTCACCCGGCAACAACCTGGTCCTGAGGGAGCGTCACCCGGCAACAACCTGGTCCTGAGGGAGCGTCGCCCGGCAACAACCTGGTCCTGAGGGAGCATCACCCGGCAACAACCTGGTCCTGAGGGAGCGTCACCCGGCAACAACCTGGTCCTGAGGGAGCGGCACCTGGAAACAACCTGGTCCTGAGAGAGCAAAAAACAAGCCAGAAACAACCTTCCCCAAAACCTGACCCCTCCCATCGCACCCCCAACCATCAAACAACCACCCTCCTCGGGGGGTAGTTAGGGAGGCAGGTTCCCCAGGAGTCTGTGCGATGGCCGCTCCTTTGATCTCACCAGAAAGGAATCCATTTGTTTTCCTGCTCCGGCCACTTAAATGACATTCCCAAGGCAAGGCAACGCCGGAGCCTGGCCGGTCATCTCTCCTCAACATCTGCCCATCAGAGGGAGGGATCAGCTCACACCTTGCGTCATCACAACCCAATCGTCCTAATCGGCCTCACATGGCCACCAGCAGAAACCTTGAGGATGAAAGGGGGAGATTTCTTTTTTTTTAACCTAAATGGGACCCTTCTGGTTAAGTAGTAGGGAACAAGATTAAAAGTGAGATGCCATTTTGTATTTTGTAGTTAGTTTTGATATCCGTTGCTCCAAGTTCAGTTTGAAGACAATGAGACAACTTTCACACTGTATTTTCAATCTGCAGTTCAAACAATAATGCAGTCAAACCACCACTGTTTTGGTAAAAAAAAAGCAAAGTAATGGGGCTGGAGAAAAAGTAACCACACAAATTCATAGAGAGAGCACTGGATGCAAGGGCTGATGCAATGACCGACCAACCATGATATCAAAATGATAGTTTTAAACCATGTTTTTAAAATGAAACAAGTATCACAATGTACAATGTGGTGCCAAGGTGTAATCCGATGTAGTTGAATTGAAATCTTTATTCCAAGACCCTTTTCTCTCTAGAAGTGTACGAAAGACCACAACACCCCCATGATGCATTACAGAAAAAACAAACATAATGTGCTGGGGCGGTTTGTACCTGGCCGTCTGACAAAATACTGTCACAACACTGGATATAATTGTAATCTTACTGTTAAATTTAGTCAACATATCTCTTGTTTTAAAATCAGAGACAAATCAGCCACCATTTTAAAAGTTTTATTCAAAATGTGTTAATACAGACAGACAGACAGACAAACAAAGCACACTGATTTGTCAATATTAAAAGACAATGTTAAATAAATTAATACAAATGATACAATTACTTTTCTTTATAATTAGTTATCATTTTGAAGAGATGCACTGACTTGACATTGACTATAGTAATCCATGGTACCGTTACACTTAACCCAGTACGCTGGCATACAAGCAACATGCAAAAGTCTGCCTGACAAACTTCCATGTCATTTCCATGGGACCCTAGTCCATTCTCTGCATAAACTCACATCGGATAAGATGAAAGAAGATTTCTATTTTTGGTGACAAAAAAAAAACAAAATGGAGAGGAATCAGAAGTCAAAGACAACAGAGGTCTTGACAGGTATATGGCATCATGACAGGCACTCCTCGTTTCTGATTAAATGTCTTAATAAAGATGGTAAATATCTAAAAAAAAAAAATGGGATTAAAAGTAGTTTATATCCAGGGAAAGGACAAATTGCTTCCGTTACAGGTACAATTTGGTGACAGTGGGCTGTGCGTGCCAGATTTCTCTGTTGCCGACACATCTTGAGAGGAAAGTAACTTGTGGGTTTTGAAGTAGCTAGTTAAGAGGTCTCTCTCTGTTGTTTTACTAGTCGCCATTAAAACGACTGGGGTGGTACCGAGATGAGAGAACCCGCATGTTTGCACACTGCCGGATAACTAATGATTGAGGGAGCGAACTGACCACCAAAAAAAAAACTAAAAATAACATTTATAGAATGGAAGGAAGTAATGAAGAGCAGTGGTTTGAAATTGAAATCAAATGTAGGATGCTTCTGAGAAACAGTAAATAAAAAGGTTGGTCCTGTGGATTTAGTCACCAGTAGTTTGGTTGGTACTCTGTGTGTAATCACACACAAACAAATACACCTCAATGACACACAGGGTAAACATTTTAACATAAGACTGCCATAATAATAATAATAATAATAATAGGTCCATATTGATTTGAACTGTTTGATCCCTAACAGATTAGGTTTTGCAACTGGGATACAAGGTTGGTCTTTTAAAGACCGGACTTTGGCCATGAAAAAAAAAAAAAAAAAAACTGGTCTAACATCACACGCCTTTATCAATTTTCAAACAGAAATGATGTGTGCATTTGGTGGTTCATCGACGTGTCATTCTGGTCAAGGAGCGCCGCGACAGACTAACTCCTCCAGACGTAGCTAGCTCGTTATCTAAGCTAGCCACTCGTAGCTTGTCAGTAACTCCTCCAGTATGTTGACATCATTTCACAGGATTTGTTTTTGGACGGAAGCTGTTGAGATCCGTAAGAAATGTACCTTTCTGTAGCCAAATATCTTATTTATCCATTTTGTTTAAGCAGTAAATTACCTGGTATGATCGTGCATTGATCAGTTATACAGTTTTAAAATGTTATTTTTGTTGCTTTTTTTGGGGGGGTCCAAAATTGACCTTTTAAAACATCAGTTATCACCAACAGGATCCTCAGAGCCATAATGAATTCACAAGCATTTACAAATTAAGAGTTCCCAGGAAGATAAACAAAACATCAAATTGTACAGGCTCTACCTCCGGTAGTACAGGGCTTCACGTTGTTTGGGTGGTTCGATTGTTAGTTAAATCCTCAAAAATGTATATTTTAGTGTTAACTAATAATATAAACAGTGGAAGCTTCTCGTCGTCAACTTAAGTTTTGTTTAATGGTGAGATGAGAATCATTCAAAGTAGGATAACCCAAACTCCATCCAGGAGAGAAGAGTTGCAAATCAAAACAACATTTAAAAATCCCAGCTGAGCCACAGCTGGTTGAACAGTCTCTCATAGCTGGAAGGAATCCGCGGCTGTCTTAAAAAAAGGAGTCCATGTTGAAAACAATACAGGACTGAACTTGATCTCACATTAAAATGTTAATACACAAGACAAATCATATTAGTTAACAATGTATTTTTATCATGACCATCTGAAGATATTTACACGCCACAGTTCAGATGTAGAAGTACAGGTGTAGGTTACCATGATGCAGGCAGAACAAAACGAGCTGTAACGTGGGAGCATTTTACAAGCATCGTTTTTGAATGGACGTTTGGTCTAGTTGAACTAGCTAAGCTACTAGCATGATCACAATATATAGGCAGTGCAATAACACAATCCATCTTTTTTTTCTTTTGTTTTTTTACATTGATTTGACTTTTTTTTTGATTTTCTGAAAAATACAACACTGAAATGTAATTGGTCAATTATTCTGGGGAGAGAAGGGTCAGAATACTCCTCAGGCCTTAAATGAGCAATTAGACAAAGAGAAAATAAAGGGCTGTTTTCCCCCCAAAGGGCACCAAGAGCTGCTCTGAGGAAACAACTTCTGCCAAGCATAGAAAGATCAACTAAATGATGTTGAAACTGGATGCTTAAAAACTACAGCGATAGAATACATCAGTACCAGGAATGCTAGAAAAGAAAAAAGGTTCTCCAGAGTTGACATGATTTTCTAGGCAGTGTTTAAAAAGCTTATGTCGAAAAGGAGCAACTCTGGATGCCATTTAAGACAAATACTGTTGTAGAAAAAAAAAACATTCTCAATATTAATACCATCAATATCAAGCATGTGTGGGTAAAAGAATAACAAGCAACAACAACAAAGTCGTCTCAATGAGTGGTTTGATCACAGTTGGTTGTAAGCACAGTTGAGGCAATAAGACAAAAACAAACAAAAGTGTTTGAAAAAAACACTATCGCAGAAGATGTGTGTTTCCTGATAGTCTGGAGTGTGTAACAGAGCGAGAACGTTTTTGAAACCCAGAAGGTACTAAACTGAACACAGCTTTCAGTTGTTCCCTGTTGCAAAACATTTTTGATATGGTGAACACAACCCCAAGATTTAGAGGGAATTGTGTAAGAGTTTGGAGGAAACTGAGGAGATGGGGGGTGTTATTAGTTATAGCCCCCCCTCCCTATGCCAATGGACAGGCAAAACATCAGGAACACTTTATTAAATTACAATTAGTCGTTTTTGAAAATACAAAAAAAAAGCAGACCGTTTTTAGACGACCCCACATATCAGCTTTATGTGTGAAACAAAAGACCATTACTTGACCCCAAATTATTAAGTGTGTTCTTCTTGATACAAGAACATCCCATTTAGTTCAAAACACAATATTATACACGTAATTAAAACATTTTAAAATCTATTTTTGTTCATTAAGAAAATGAAAGTGGCAAATGAATACTATCACAATGCTGGCCATTGTAACTTGACTAGAGAAAGACAGGGCTCTCATTGGTAACTGGCTCCTTCAAAACTAAGCAGTACGTTTCTGTCAAACTCATTCCGCGAGAAATAGAAAATACAGCTTCTAAAAGATAAGAAATACTAAAACCATGACAAAAGACTGAGTAAAGCCACAGTGAGACTGGTAACAGATGCAAACATCTGGCTTTGAAAAAAAAAAAAAAAAAACAAAAAAAAACCAGTGGTGTGTCGTCCAGCTAACGGCAAGACCTTACCGACTGTAACAGTCCATTTTACTAGTGGTTCTGATTTTAATCCAAGGAGTGTCTCAGACCAGAAAGCACATCGATGGAGTCGTTGAAACGTGACACAAACAGCCGAGGCAAAGAGTAAGAACAACTGAAATGACTCACAAAGAATGACGAGAGAAAAGGACAATCTCAAAGCATTTGGTGAACTGTCCAAATCAATATTGTTGGGGGACATTTATTTTACAGTAACATGTAAGCTGGCTCCTCTTCCTGGGCTTACATCTAGTGTACAGGGAGGTGGGTGGGGACTGTAGTCAACGACTGGCTAAGCTGCTCTTTAATGCAGAAATATCCACAGACGACCAATGGAACGAAGGCGAGACCAGTGGGTTACGCACTGCTTATATCCAATAGGGTATTATAGAGCACGGTTTGTTCCAACCATCCCAAGTCTCTGTGGGTGCTTTAAAGTTTCCCGAAAGGAGGGATGGATCAAATGTGCATTTCTAGACGAAACTGGTGCCTCTGCCACTATGGTTCATGGGTTGAATGGGCAAGCCTTGCTCTCTCTCTCTCTCTCTCTCTCCCCTCCCTTAACCACCAAAGGTCCAAAATCACACAACCATCAGGTTCACAGGTCTTTCCATCCTGAATGCACAGCGGAACTCGTCTCGATCACACGTCTGTGAAAGCCTTAATGCATCAACGGGTCCCTTTTTTTTTTACCATGGATTGTTTCCCTCCTCAAATAAGCAGTACTGAACTTTAAAAACAAAGAGGAAGAAACAACCAAAGGACTTCCTGTTTGTTCATTTTTTTTCTTTCTCAAAAGAAAAAGGACCATCCATTTGGACAGTGGACCAAGCTGTCCCAATGACCTTATTGTTTTGTTTGGTAGGAGTGGAGGGAGGAGTAGTGGGAGGTGTGGGAGGAATAGTGGGAGGTGTGCAGGCGTGGAGGGAGGAGTGCAGGGAGGAGTGGAGGGAGGAGTAGTGGGAGGTGTGGGAGGAGTAGTGGGAGGTGTGCAGGCGTGGAGGGAGGAGTGCAGGGAGGAGTGGAGGGAGGTGTGGAGGGATGCAGACAAGGAGGAGTGGAGGGAGGGAGGTGAGGAGGGAGGAGTGGAGGGAGGGAGGAGGGAGGGGAGGGGAGGGAGGGGGAGGCAGATGAGGAGTGGAGGGAGGGAGGCAGACAAGGAGAGAGGGAGGAGGGAGGCAGACAAGGAGAGAGGAGTAGAGGGAGGCAGACAGGGAGGAGTGGAGGGAGGCAGACAAGAAGGAGTGGAGGGAGGCAGACAAGAAGGAGTGGAGGGAGGGAGAGAGGAGGGAGGCGGGGAGGAGTAGAGGGAGGCAGGCAGGCCAAAGGGAGAGAGGGAGACCTAGTTTCCTCTGTCGCTCTCTTTCTCTGGCTTGGTTTGTGTGGGATGGTTCTCAGTAGTAGTAGTAGTAGTAGTAGTAGTAGTAGTAGTAGTGTGAGTCTCTCCTCCTCTCCTGCTGGAGGACTGGGGGAGGCTCAGACCTCTCTGTAGGGAAGGAGGGAGAGGCTCAGACCTCTCTGTAGGGAAGGAGGGAGAGGCTCAGACCTCTCTGTAGGGAAGGAGGGAGAGGCTCAGACCTCTCTGTAGGGAAGGAGGGAGAGGCTCAGACCTCTCTGTAGGGAAGGAGGGAGAGGCTCAGACCTCTCTGTAGGGAAGGAGGGAGAGGCTCAGACCTCTCTGTAGGGAAGGAGGGAGAGGCTCAGACCTCTCTGTAGGGAAGGAGGGAGAGGCTCAGACCTCTCTGTAGGGAAGGAGGGAGAGGCTCAGACCTCTCTGTAGGGAAGGAGGGAGAGGCTCAGACCTCTCTGTAGGGAAGGAGGGAGAGGTTCAGGTCTCTGTAGGGGAAGGAGGGAGAGGCTCAGACCTCTCTGTAGGGAAGGAGGGAGAGGCTCAGACCTCTCTGTAGGGAAGGAGGGAGAGGCTCAGACCTCTCTGTAGGGAAGGAGGGAGAGGCTCAGACCTCTCTGTAGGGAAGGAGGGGAGGAGGCTCAGGTCTCTGTAGGGGAGGAGGGAGAGGCTCAGGTCTCTGTAGGGGAGGAGAGAGAAGGAGGGAGAGGCTCAGGTCTCTGTAGGGGAGGAAGGAGAAGGAGGGAGAGGCTCAGGTCTCTCTGGGGGAAGAGGGAGAAGGGGGAGAGGCTCAGGTCTCTCTGGAGGGGAAGAGGGAGAGGCTCAGGCCTCTCTGGAGGGGAAGAGAGAGAAGGGGGAGAGGCTCAGGTCTCTGGAGGGGAAGAGGGAGAGGCTCAGGTCTCTCTGGAGGGGAGGAGGTGGAGGCTCAGATCTGTGTGGGATTGGGGGAGGCTCAGAACTGTGTGGGATTGGGGGGGGGCTCAGGCCTCAGAGCCCAGGGAGATCCGTGTGGGACTGGGGGGAAGCCTCGCTGCAGCGCTGTGCTCTGTGCGGAAACTATACTCGTACTGAGAGAAAAGGTAGATGGAGAGAGATGGAAAGAAAGATAACATGTCATCAACTATCATCAGGACAACATCAAATACATTTATAAAGCATATTTAGTGCATTTGTTTAACACACCGTTGAAAACTGTTAGGGCCACCCATTAGTCTCATGCAGTTACCAGTCTCTGACTGGATTTTTGGTCAAAGTACTCCCCCTTGTGGCGAAAACCAGCACAAGCCAAAACAAATTCTATGCACCACAAAAATACAATGTCGTTCCCCACTGATATAGATGCTTGAGGTCTGGAATCAAATCGAACTCATTTAAATCCAAACAAATGCTTATTAAAATGTTGAATTAAGAGAGCTCAATAGTGTTTTGGGTTAAGAGAGGACTGCCAACAGTGTGTTGCAATACCTGAACGACCCCCCCCCCTCCGCCAAAAAAAGATCTATTACAACAAACTTAACTAAACAATTCAACTAAGAGATTACATTCCAAGTTTAAAATGAAATAATTTCAGTTGATTTGCTGTGTGGTAAGAAAGCAGGGCACTAGGTGATGCTGTGTGACTACTAGTGGACAGATCTCCTCCATACCACAGGACTAAGGTTAAACAAGCAGGCGTTAACAGGATTCCCACCGCACCAATTCATGGCTTGAAAAGCAATAGCAGAGAACAGACAGACATACATACATAAAACACGCTGTATGGTACCACAGCAGATCAAGATTCAACAAAGCATCTTGTAGTGGTCTTAACCCTAACCCTTTATTTATTACCTTACTGAAACTAACCCTTGTCTCAACCGAGACTCACCCGGTCCGGTCTATCGTCTCACCCGAGACTCACCCGGTCCGGTCTATCGTCTCACCTGGTCCGGTCTATCGTCTCACCTGGTCCGGTCTATCGACTCACCTGGTCCGGTCTATCGTCTCAACTGAGACTCACCTGGTCGTCTCAACTGAGACTCACCTGGTCCGGTCTATCGTCTCAACTGAGACTCACCTGGTCCGGTCTATCGTCTCAACTGAGACTCACCTGGTCCGGTCTATCGTCTCAACTGAGACTCACCTGTCTCGTCTCAACTGAGACTCACCTGAGACTGAGACTCACCTGGTCCGGTCTATCGTCTCAACTGAGACTCACCTGGTCCGGTCTATCGTCTCAACTGAGACTCACCTGGTCCGGTCTATCGTCTCAACTGAGACTCACCTGGTCCGGTCTATCGTCTCAACTGAGACTCACCTGGTCCGGTCTATCGTCTCAACTGAGACTCACCTGGTCCGGTCTATCGTCTCAACTGAGACTCACCTGGTCCGATGGGTATGTGGTTGAGACAATATTGTTTTTCTGCCATGTTCATTCGCCGACATTCCAGGTTAAGACATTTGTTTTTATGTCTGTTCCCCTTTCCATCTCTCCCTCATCCCTCGTCCATCATCTCCCTCATCCCTTGTCCATCATCTCTCTCATCCATCATCTCCCTCATCTACCATCTCCCTCATCCGTTGTCCATCCTCTCCCTCACCCCTTGTCCATCCTCTCCCTCACCCCTTGTCCACCATCTCCCTCATCCCTTGTCCATCCTCTCCCTTGTCCATCATATCTCATCCCTTGTCCATCATCTCCCTCATCCCTTGGCCATCATCTCCCTCATCCCTTGGCCATCACCCCTCATCCCTCGTCCATCCTCTCCCTCATCCATCGTCCATCCTCTCCCTCATCCCTCTCTCCCTCATCCATCATCTCCCTCATCCCTCGTCCACCATCTCCCTCATCCATCATCTCCCTCATCCCTTGTCTATCCTCTCCCTCATCCCTTGTCTATCCTCTCCCTCGTCCCTCTCTCCCTCGTCCATCCTCTCCCTCGTCCATCCTCTCCCTCGTCCATCCTCTCCCTCGTCCATCCTCTCCCTCGTCCATCCTCTCCCTCGTCCATCCTCTCCCTCGTCCATCCTCCATCATCTCCCTCATCCATCATCTCCCGTTGCAGCCCCCCCCCCCACAGGATGAAGACGTCAACTCAAATCGTGGGCTAATCAACACTTAAAAGAGACACCAATTACTTATGTTCGCAAGTTCCTCTAGTCATTGGGGAAATGGGAGCCTAATGGCTGGAACCGACACCATCCGAAGCAATGAGGGGAGAAAAGCATGTAGCACCAGTCCCCACCCAAATTTATTTTATTATTGGCTGCTGTATATGATTACAGGATCCATTCTCATCACTGGATCATGCCTTTTCATTTACTCAAAATGTCTTCCCTTAGTTACTGTATGCAACCCTTCCACAGGGCAAACCGCACAGTTTGAGTAGAGGGCGAAATAGGTAAAATTACAGGCCTCTAGTGGACAGATGGAGAAATACAGCGGAACAACATTGCTGGAAATGCTGCCTTCACAAAGCACTAACAAATAAGCTATGCACCTTCTCTCCATACTTATTGAACTCCTTTTCTCTGGGTTCCTTCCATTCCACTGATCATGTGGATTAGACACTACGACTTACTTTGAGCCCTCGCACACTAGGTAGGGGCAACGTCTGCTCATTTATTCTTTTTTTAAAAAGAGGGACAAACACACCCGTGGCAATGCTCAGTGCTCTGACAGAGAGAGGCTTGGGTGTGGTTTAATTCAGAGAGAGGGCTCATCTCTGCCTGTAAAGCCCCTTTTACATAATCAACAAGAAGTGTGATCACCCTGCCTCTATCAAAATGCTAGAACCCGTTTTGAAGGCAGTCGATGATGTCTTATGTCAGTGAACATGGCGGTGTGAGTTTAGCCTGGTCCCCAGGATCGGTTTGTGGAGTCTTGCCAACTCCTATGGTGTTCGGCATGACAACAACCACAGGAGTTGGCAAGACGGCACAAACAGATCTGGAACCAGGCTAGTACGAGTTAGCCCGGGGTGAGACGGTGTACTCACCTCTTTCTCAATCTCCGTCAGCGACTTGATTGTGATGCCCATCAGATCCACCTGCTGCAGCTGCAATACAGATGGCCGACAGGACAGGAAGTTGACAGGCTGAGCGAGCATGTTGAATGCATGGAACACAGACTTCTTCTCTTAGTCTGTGCCTCTTCATCAACCAGTTTCACACATACCGAGCAACAATCTTATCAAGCTGATATCTACATCAGAGGCAAGAATATTGCCAGTTGCATTTAGTTCTCTTCACAACTATGCTCAACAGTCAAGATTACAACTGATGCTCAACAGTCAAGATTACATTTTGTGAGTGAACCAACCCGAAAGACAGACTCACATCATCGGAAGCGCAGGCAAACTTCTCAGAGATCATGAAAGGCACTCCATCCATTGCTGAAAGAGACAAAGAAGACTCATTGCGGCCACAAGATACAAATGTCTGGCCTCGAGGTTAGGGCGTTGAGCCAGTCACCGAAAGGTTTCTGGTTTGAAAACCCGGAGCTGACGAGGTGAAAAATCTGTCGCTGTGCCCTTGAGCAAGGCACTTAACCTCCAGGGGCGCTGTATAATGGTGACCCTAGATGTTACTTCACTCCCTGAGGGTGTATCATGAGGAGTTGGGATATGCAGAAAATACATTTCCATTATAAACTTGTAACAGGACAAATATAACCAACCCCTAAAATTATGTATTAACACCTAAAACCCTCTGTTAGAAGGTTCCGTCGAGGCCACTGGGACTGTTGCCTGATTTGTGATCAACCTCCCTCAAGTCCCAATACATCGCCAAAGAAACCAAATATATACACTAGATTAAAACTCTATTTAAATAGCTCTTTAGCTCCGAGGACAAATTCCTGGTCTTGAGGCGTGAAGGCTTAGCTATAATGTGGAACTGTGATGATCGGTCAACAACAAACTCAGGCCTGCATAGTTTTCTTTGACCAAAGTTTCAGTTTGACCCCAGTGTATGGCTTTTGGTTCAGCCGAATGAGTATAAAACAGGGTGTGTGTTGAAACTGAAGACGTCAGACTAAAGTGTTAATTACAACCTTCCCTCTGCGGTAATGTAGTCTTCACCACATTTAAAATGACAGGCCTTCTGACCATCAACGATTGCATGTATCACACTTCTGAAATTGAAATCTTATTTAAAATCGTGTACAGATGACATGGGGTGCAGGCCAGGGGTTAGAGGTTCAGGATGACATGGGGTGCAGGCCAGGGGTTAGAGGTTCAGGATGACATGGGGTGAAGGCCAGGGGTTAGAGGTGAGGATGGGGTGAAGGCCAGGGGTGAAGACAGAGAGAGATAATTCTCCAATGAAAGAGCCTAAATGCATTCAACAATCCCCTTTAAACCTGTTGACACGTGACAAGCTGGCACAGGTCAATTGTTAATTCGTATGATGTTACTCCTCCAATATAATACAAAATGTAAATAAATCTCATCCAAACAAAAACAGATTTGTCCTTCAACCTCCTTGTCTAGTGCCTCATCCTTCCTAACTAACCTTAAAACTCTGTAGGGCATAGAACCCACCCCTTTCAGATCAACTAAGGAGAGGAGACAAGGAAGGAAGGCCGCTTCCTTCAAGCAGAGCATTAGAAGCTCATTAATAACTTACTTAAATAACCCGCAGAAGATCTTTTAAGGGACATTAGGATGATGAATCTTTATAAATTGTCTTTAAATGGCTTGGATGTGGAGAGCATAATTTCATCTGGCTGTAATTAGCTGGGGATGTATAGCACGGCCACACTCCTCCATGGGATGGATGGACAGTATGTCGCCGTCTCCTCAGGCCATGTGTTGCAACAGGGGTAGGGTTTCAAAATTACGGTAAATTTCCCACAATTCCACGGTTTTCCAGAAATTCGGGTTGGAAGAAAACTGAAACGATGAGAATAAAGGAAGGAATATAGAAATTCTCCAACCAAAACCAGGACTTCTAGTAAACCAGAATTTTGGGAAAGTAAGTAGAATTTTGCAACCTGAAAACAGGGGGTTATGGGAGATGTAGTGAGGGCCAATGGGGCATACTGAACTGAAGGTGATGGAGACCTGTTGTGGCACATCTGGGTTGTGTCATGTAGCTTGTTGACTACTAGTGCTCTTTGACTAATAAAGTGTAAAACCAAGAGGAGGATTTGAGACGAGGAGTTTGGGGGATGTGTTTGGATAATAAGCTTAGAGCCCACGGTGCCTCAAATGTATACTTTGTCTATGTCATTTGTTCTTATTTCCTCCATTCTAAATGATCCCAAATATCCGGATGGATTTGACTGAAAACCTCAACTGTCAAAAGGCGATCCTTTTCACTGTGTAAATAGTGAACTAAAACTTGTGTGTCAAAAGGCGATCCTTTTCACTGTGTAAATAGTGAACTAAAACTTGTGTGTCAAAAGGCGATCCTTTTCACTGTGTAAATAGTGAACTAAAACTTGTGTGTCAAAAGGCAATCCTTTTCACTGTGTAAATAGTGAACTAAAACTTGTGTGTCAAAAGGCAATCCTTTTCACTGTGTAAATAGTGAACTAAAACTTGTGTGTCAAAAGGCAATCCTTTTCACTGTGTAAATAGTGAACTAAAACTTGTGTCAAAAGGCAATCCTTTTCACTGTGTAAATAGTGAACTAAAACTTGTGTGTCAAAAGGCGATCCTTTTCACTGTGTAAATAGTGAACTAAAACTTGTGTGTCAAAAGGCGATCCTTTTCACTGTGTAAATAGTGAACTAAAACTTGTGTGTCAAAAGGCAATCCTTTTCACTGTGTAAATAGTGAACTAAAACTTGTGTGTCAAAAGGCGATCCTTTTCACTGTGTAAATAGTGAACTAAAACTTGTGTGTCAAAAGGCGATCCTTTTCACTGTGTAAATAGTGAACTAAAACTTGTGTGTCAAAAGGCGATCCTTTTCACTGTGTAAATAGTGAACTAAAACTTGTGTGTCAAAAGGCGATCCTTTTCACTGTGTAAATAGTGAACTAAAACTTGTGTCAAAAGGCGATCCTTTCACTGTGTAAATAGTGAACTAAAACTTGTGTGTCAAAAGGCGATCCTTTTCACTGTGTAAATAGTGAACTAAAACTTGTGTGTCAAAAGGCGATCCTTTTCACTGTGTAAATAGTGAACTAAAACTTGTGTGTCAAAAGGCGATCCTTTTCACTGTGTAAATAGTGAACTAAAACTTGTGTGTCAAAAGGCGATCCTTTTCACTGTGTAAATAGTGAACTAAAACTTGTGTGTCAAAAGGCGATCCTTTTCACTGTGTAAATAGTGAACTAAAACTTGTGTGTCAAAAGGCGATCCTTTTCACTGTGTAAATAGTGAACTAAAACTTGTGTGTCAAAAGGCGATCCTTTTCACTGTGTAAATAGTGAACTAAAACTTGTGTGTCAAAAGGCGATCCTTTTCACTGTGTAAATAGTGAACTAAAACTTGTGTGTCAAAAGGCGATCCTTTTCACTGTGTAAATAGTGAACTAAAACTTGTGTGTCAAAAGGCGATCCTTTTCACTGTGTAAATAGTGAACTAAAACTTGTGTGTCAAAAGGCGATCCTTTTCACTGTGTAAATAGTGAACTAAAACTTGTGTGTCAAAAGGCGATCCTTTTCACTGTGTAAATAGTGAACTAAAACTTGTGTGTCAAAAGGCAATCCTTTTCACTGTGTAAATAGTGAACTAAAACTTGTGTGTCAAAAGGCGATCCTTTTCACTGTGTAAATAGTGAACTAAAACTTGTGTGTCAAAAGGCGATCCTTTTCACTGTGTAAATAGTGAACTAAAACTTGTGTGTCAAAAGGCGATCCTTTTCACTGTGTAAATAGTGAACTAAAACTTGTGTGTCAAAAGGCGATCCTTTTCACTGTGTAAATAGTGAACTAAAACTTGTGTGTCAAAAGGCGATCCTTTTCACTGTGTAAATAGTGAACTAAAACTTGTGTGTCAAAAGGCGATCCTTTTCACTGTGTAAATAGTGAACTAAAACTTGTGTGTCAAAAGGCGATCCTTTTCACTGTGTAAATAGTGAACTAAAACTTGTGTGTCAAAAGGCGATCCTTTTCACTGTGTAAATAGTGAACTAAAACTTGTGTGTCAAAAGGCGATCCTTTTCACTGTGTAAATAGTGAACTAAAACTTGTGTGTCAAAAGGCGATCCTTTTCACTGTGTAAATAGTGAACTAAAACTTGTGTGTCAAAAGGCGATCCTTTTCACTGTGTAAATAGTGAACTAAAACTTGTGTGTCAAAAGGCGATCCTTTTCACTGTGTAAATAGTGAACTAAAACTTGTGTGTCAAAAGGATGAAACTCAATTTTTAAAAAAGAGCAAAAAAATAAAATGGGAGGAAATGAAAAGTAGAGAAGAAGAAAAGTCCTTTCCATAATCAGTGAGCCAGGCGTCATCTGGAACTATTAAGCGTATTCCACACAGAGTGACGAGGGTGGGGTGGGGGTGGGGGGGATCAATCGTCTAAGCGTATTAATAAAATATCCTAAATTACACAAGTCATAAATCCTGGGGAAAATGAAGCGCACCCTCATCTGTCACTGCTATTTTAGCTTTAGAGACGTCACCAGGAGTGGGGTGAGCTCTCGATAAGGCTGAACGGCAAAGAGATGAATATGTAAATTACACTGAGCATTTACAAGCCTCGAATACCCTTCCCCCTTCCTCCCCTCAAAAGACAACTTCTGTCTGAGGCTTTTCCGCTTCTCATTGTAACCCAGCTCATGTTTAATTCATTCGGGGACTCACCTGTCAGTTTCAGCCTCTAATGCTGCAGGGGTGTCATTACTGCGACCTCCGTCAAGGAGCCAGCGTGGGTTTTAATTGGAAAGCGACGCTGAGTTCTCGGAGCTACAATTATTAGGGGCAAATTATAAAATTATTTAAAAAAGGGCAGGTGCAACTCCTTAAAATGGCTGATATCTGATATTTGTTTCAGCGGCTATCCAAAAGGGGACCGGCGCCGGCACCCGACTGACGGTTATGTCTCGTCTTAATTGGTTACTAGGCTTCTCTCCCGACCGACATCGCGGCCGTTCAAACAACGTGGGAGTAATGAAAGAGATCCGTCTAAGCAAACTGATGTCTACTGCAGTGTTGATGAGTGGCGCGGTCATTGGTTGGTTGGTTTCGCAGCCTTTCTCAACTGTGCAGGGGGGGGGGGGTCACCCGGAGAACAGAAGGAAAACTTTTGGGTAAAACTCAAAAATGTCCTGCTTTACCTAAAGGGGTTTCCTACGGGCAACTCCAGGGGAGATTTCACGTGTCAGTGTTGCGTCTACTCAAGCGTTTTGTTTATTTTGATGTGCCAATGATAAGGAGTACAAAGAAACACCTATTAGATTGTACCGGGAGTGGTAATGCATAGCTCATTAAGTGAAAATTAGATGTAGAATAGAGTATGAGAGAGTATGGAAAAATTGAGTCGCCCAGTACTGGGGGGGGTCCATCTCTCTGGCTCACCACACAATGTCTCTCTTTGAATCCGTAACATGTCCATCTTACGACATCCAAAGCCCTAGACTCCTTAAGGGGTAGCTACCACAGGTGACTTCAGAATAAACTGAGGGATAACACTAAATTCAAAATGAATATTATGCAATGGCTGAAGGGGGAGAAAAAAAAAAAAAACATAGAATATATGCATATTCCAGGGAAGAAACAGACAGTAGCTCACCTGATATGGCGTACAGGTTGGAGTTCTGGTGTTCAAAATCTGGTCTAGTAGTGGTTTGCCTTTTGAAACTGGCGGGGAGTGTCATGGATATATGTCTGTAGGGGACAAACAGATTTTTAAAAAGCCATGTTTAGTAATCAATGTGTCCAATCAATATATCAATATATATATAGAGAGAGATTTTACAGATAAAATCAGTTAGAAGCGATTGATACCAAAACAAGACTTTGAGACTTCCTCGTCGCCCCAAAACAGTCAGCGATATTTACAGACAGACGTCTGGTTCTCTCTCGGGTTTATTCTGCCATGATGGTGGTCGACCTTTTAACCTCATTCAATTCCATCAGATTTTTTTATTTAAAAAAGGTTGACGACAATCGTTAATCTAGGCATTGGCCACAGACAGCTTTAATGAAGATCTCCTTTCCAGCTCATCTTTAAAAAGGTTGACTGAGGAAGTGGAGGGGAATTATGTCGGTGATAGGATTCCGATGGCGGGTTCTGATATTTCACAAACACAGATTGACCTGACAGATATTGTTCGGGTGCTCTTTCTGAGTATGCCTGCCTTTGGCCACACTAGACAAAACATCCATCAATATCCAGAAATTAATGCAGTAAATAAGCTGCTTTTGGAGAGGGCAACTCTCTCGGACCAGGACGACCAATGTACTCAGGAGTTGCGTCTAGAGTCAAAATCAGAAACCAGAACAGTCGCTTTTGATCAAAATGAAAAGCTTTTGAATAGTGTATAGCAGGGCTCTCCAACCCGGTTCCCAGAGAGCTACCCTAATGTAGGTTTTTGCTCCAACCCCCCCAGCTGAAACTAACCAGTTTATCAAACAGTTCATTATTAGAAATCAGGTGTGCTAGATTAGAGATGGAGCAAACATCTACAGCTCTCGGTTTCCCGATAGCGATGGAATTTGTAGGCTTTACAAGTGTTTTAGCGATGCATCTTTCCTTACAACGGCTTTCCTAAAACACCACGCAGAGAACGTTCGCTAAGTGCGTTGGGAGCATAGTGTCGATACTGACAGGATCGAAATAAAAAGGCAGCACTGCTCTCGGATCAGATTTTGACGTTCATATCTTACCTTGACATTTATAATTATAATAATTACAGACAGCCTACAATTAGCAAAACAGAACTCAATTGAATGAACAAGAAATGTATTTAAATATTTAATTATATAGGCCTATACTGTAGGCTATGTATCATGAATAAACAGCCTTTTCTTCTTCACTTGTTTAACAATTGCAAAGACATTGGCAACTTTGTATTTGTAGTCAACTTCACTGTGAAATTATCGGTGGTCACAGAGACAGATAAACACATTAATTCTATGTTTAGCAGAGATCTTCTGTGTATAAAGTCACGCAGTAGGTAAAAAAAACGAATCTAACGAAGCACTTAGCTGTTTGAGTGGTATGAGGCAATTAGTACATAAGCATTTAAGTGCAAATTTGGTAACAATGTTTTTTTGGGACAACAGCTCATAGATGTAACGATGCTCCTGTGAAGGTTCTTACGACGAACCTTAAGATGCCTTTTGGAAACCGGACCCTGGATGGTACGGTAGCTCCCCTGGAACAGGGTTCGAGAGCCCTGCTGCAGAGCCACTTCACAGGCAAGATGTTACACTAACAAGCATCCATGGTCCTTCTGTGGCTGTCAAACTTTTCTCAAATGAAAAACTGCATTTATTAAATTCAGAAAAATCAGCCACATCTCAGAGAAGCTACAAGGCTTTAGACTGGTGACTCAATTGACATATAGGCAATGAGTTACTCAGTGAACAAAGCACAGAAAAACTGACTGCGGTGGTTAGGGATTGGATTACAGTGGCCACTGGAGATTGGAATCCAATTTATCATCGTTGTGGGGAACAAGATGCCACTCCTCTTGTTTCTCTGCCGAGGTTCTGACTGTGGTGTGCTGAAATTCTTTAGTAAATTACAGAAGAGAACATTGTGGGGAGGCAAGGGAAATGAAACAATTATGCATCGTAACAATCCAGTCTTTTGGAGCGAATTTAAGTAATATTGTCAGGCACACAGAAAAGAAAATATGTTTTAATCTTCGCTACCACTTTGTAAGTATGTTGGAGCCAGTTTTGGGGTCAACTAGTGATTCAACTACATTTTGCAGTAGCTTGGTGGACATTGAACTAAATTAAAGCGACACATTTTTTGCTCCACCACTTTCCCCCCCACTACAGCCTAATTCTCACTTAACAGAATGTATAATATTAAAAACAAAAACCGTGTTAACATCTGACATTTCAGATATACATACAGTGCATTCAGGAAGTTCTCAGACCCCTTGACTTTTTACACATTTTGTTACGTTACAGCCTTATTCTAAAATGGATTAAATTGCCCCCCCCCTCAATCTACACACAATATCTAATCACAATAGCGTAAGTATTCAGACCCTTTACTCAGTACTTGAATCACCTTTGGCAGCGATTACAGCCTAGAGCCATCTTGGAAATGATACTATAAGCTTGGCACATCTGTATTTGGGGAGTTTCTCCAATTTTTCTCTGCAGATCCTCTCAAGCGCTGTCAGGTTGGATGGGGAGCGTCGCTGCAGAGATGTTCGATCGGTTTCAAGTTTGGGCTCTGGCTGGGTCACTCAAGGACATTCAGAGACTTGTCCTGAAGCCACTCCTGCGCTGTCTTGGCTGTGTGCTTAGGGTCATGGTCCTGTTGGAAGATGAACCTTTGCCCCAGTCTGAGGTCCTGAGTACTCTGGAGCAGGTTTTCATCATGGAGCTCTCTGTACTTTGCTCCGTTAATCTTTGCCTCGATCCCGACTAGTCTCCCAGTCCCTGCCGCTGAAAAACATCCCCACAGCATGATGCTGCCACCACCATGCTTCACTGTGGTGCCAGCTTTCCTTCAGACGTGACGCTTGGCATTCAGGCCAAATAGTTCAATCTTGGTTTCATCAGAACAGAGAATCTTGTTTCTCATGGTCTGAGAGTCCTTTAGGTGCCTTTTGGCAAACTCCAAGCAGGCTGTCAATTGCCCTTTACTGAGGAGTGGCTTCCGTCTGGCCACTCTACCATAAAGGCCTGATTGGTGGAGTGCTGCAGAGATGGGCTAACCTTCCAGAAGGACAACCATCTCCACAGAGGAACTCTAAAGCACTGTCAGAGTGACCATCGGGTTCTTGGTCACCTCCCTGACCAAGGACAGTCTCCCTCAGTTTGACTGGGTGGCAAGCTCTAGGAAGAGCCTTGGTGGTTCCAATCTTCTTCCATTTAAGAATGATGGAGGCCACTTTTCTTGGGGACCCTCAATGCTGCAAAAAATGTTTTGTTCCCTTCCCCAGATCTGTGCCTCGACACAATCCTGTCGTCTCGGAGCTCTATGGACAATTTCTTTGACCTCATAGCTTGATTTTTGCTCTGACATGCACTGTCAACTGTGGGACCTTATATAGACAGGTATGTGCCTTTTCAAATCATGTCCAATCAATTGAATTTACCACAGGTGGACTCCAATCAAGTTGTAGAAACATCAAGGTTGATCAATGGAAACATGCACCTGAGCTCAATTTCAAGTCTCAGAGCAAGGGGTTATGTAAATAAGGTATTTCTTATTCATAATTATTACGTGTAATTTTTACCCAATTTCGTGATTACGATCGTCTCATCGCTGCAACTCCCCAACATGCTCGGGAGAGGTGAAGGTTAAGTCATGCGTCCTCTGAAACATGACCCGCCAAGCTGCGCTTCTTAACACCCCCTCGCTAAACCCGGAAGCCAGCTGCACCAATCTGTCAGTGGAAACACCGTTCAACTGACGACCGGAGTCAGCCTGCAGGCACCCGGCCCGCCACAAGGAGTCGCTAGAGCATGATGAGCCAAGTAAAGCCGACCTGGCCAAACCCCCCCCTAACCCGGACGACGCTGGGCCAATTGTGCGCCGCCCTATAGGACTGCTGTTCATGGCCGGTTGTAACACAGCCTAGGATCGAACCTGGGTCTGTAGCGACGTCTCAAGCACTGCGATGCAATGCCTTAGACCGCGCGCACACTCACTGGCAAAGATGTTAAGCAGGCAAGCAGATGCTGTGAAAAAAATTCTGATCGACAGAGAGTGATTTGCATAGGCGGTTTGTTGCGTTTTTGGCGGGGACTAGAAAAAAAAAAATTCTCCCCCAATTTAATGTAGAGCTAAATGTTTGTTTTTTTAAAGATTTCGAAGGTTTAAAAAAAGAACAAAGGAGTTCGAACTGGTTCAGAACGAAATGATTGGTTCCAACCCCTGGAGAGAACAAAATGATTGGTTCCAAAAAACAACAAACCCGAGGTGCCTTATTGCTATTATAAACTGGTTACCAACATAATTAGAACAGTAAACAAGTAGT
>NC_056448.1:44251113-44296113 GCF_018296145.1 Oncorhynchus tshawytscha | reverse complement strand
CTACGCCTAAATAAGGTAATTGGTATCACAGTTCTCTACCAACAGGCTCTACGCCTAGATAAGGTCATCGGTATCACAGTTCTCTACCAACAGGCTCTACGCCTAAATAAGGTCATCGGTATCACAGTTCTCTACCAACAGGCTCTACGCCTAAATAAGGTCATCGGTATCACAGTTCTCTACCAACAGGCTCTACGCCTAAATAAGGTCATCGGTATCACAGTTCTCTACCAACAGGCTCTACGCCTAAATAAGGTCATCGGTATCACAGTTCTCTACCAACAGGCTCTACGCCTAAATAAGGTCATCGGTATCACAGTTCTCTACCAACAGGCTCTACGCCTAAATAAGGTCATCGGTATCACAGTTCTCTACCAACAAGCTCTACGCCTAGATAAGGTAATTGGTATCACAGTTCTCTACGCCTAAATAAGGTCATCGGTATCACAGTTCTCTACCAACAGGCTCTACGCCTAAATAAGGTCATCGGTATCACAGTTCTCTACCAACAAGCTCTACGCCTAGATAAGGTAATTGGTATCACAGTTCTCTACGCCTAAATAAGGTCATCGGTATCACAGTTCTCTACCAACAGGCTCTACGCCTAAATAAGGTCATCGGTATCACAGTTCTCTACGCCAGGTAATCAGTATCACAGTTCCAGGATCCACCAGGGTAGATTTTGCCTTTGTTACTCTAATTCATATTTGGCAAGTTTCCAACCATAGTGGTCCTGCTGGATCAGTTGGTAGAGCAGGACACTTGCAATGCCAGGGTTGTGGTTTTGATACCCGGGGCCACCCGTATGAAAAATGTACGCACACATGGTTAAGTCGCTTTGGATAAAAGGTGCTTGGCATATGTTATAGCACCTGGTAAAGCGTTATATAAATCGAATTCTTAATTTTTTGGGGCTAATTAGCCGAAGCGGAGAAACTGGTGACTCTTGCAGAATATGTTTGTCAGGTAACATAAGTTATGGTACAAAAAAGCTGCCAGAAAACAAGGTGCTTCAGATGAGATATTTCAGTCTCTTTCCCCATCACAGAGAGTGAGTCATGCATGCTGTTTGAGTTTATGTTTAGAGAGGCTTATTGTATTGTTGTGTTGAGAAACAGGTTCCTCTTCCCTACAGTAATTATTTGAACACCAGGGCTCTCCAGAGGGTGGCACGGTCTGCCCAACGCATCACCGGGGGCAAACTACCTGCCCTCCAGGACACCTACAGCATCTGATGTCACAGGAAGGCCAAAAAGATCATCAAGTACATCAACCACCCCGAGCCACTGCCTGTTCACCCCGCTATCATCCAGAAGGTGAGGTCAGTACAGGTGCATCATCACCACCCGAGCCACTGCCTGTTCATCCCGCTATCATCCAGAAGGTGAGGTCAGTACAGGTGCATCATCACCACCCCGAGCCACTGCCTGTTCATCCCGCTATCATCCAGAAGGTGAGGTCAGTACAGGTGCATCATCACCACCCGAGCCACTGCCTGTTCATCCCGCTATCATCCAGAAGGTGAGGTCAGTACAGGTGCATCATCACCACCCGAGCCACTGCCTGTTCACCCCGCTATCATCCAGAAGGTGAGGTCAGTACAGGTGCATCAAAGCTGGGACCGAGAGACTGAAAAACAGCTTCTATCTCAAGGACATCAGACTGTTAAGCAGCCATCACTATTCAGCTTCCACCCGGTTACTCAACCCTGCACCTTAGAGGCTGCTGCCCCATATACATAGACATTGAGTCTCTGGTCACTTAAATAATGGAACACTGGTCACTTTAATAATGTTTACATACTGCTTTGCCTCATCTCATATGTATATACTGTATTCTATTCTACTGTATTTTAGTCAATGTCACTCCGACAATGCTCGTCCTGACATTTATATATTTCTTAATTCCATTATTTTACATTTAGATGTGTGTACTGTAGTGTATTTTTAGATTGTACTGCGCTGTTGGAGCTAGGTACACAAACATTTCGCTACACCCGTAATAACATCTGCTAAATATGTGTATGTGACCAATAAATTGTGATTTGATTTAGTATAGACAAACCATTCAGGAACACAGATTTTCATCACAGCGGGGCATTAGAGTGGCAGTGTGGTATCACTAATGTACGTAGACTTTCATCACTTACGTTTTCTTTAGAGAAGACCAGTGTGGTATCATTAATGTACGTAGACTTTCATCACTTACGTTTTCTTTAGAGAAGACCCTGGTGAAACAGAGGTAGCGCGTCACCTTGGATTTGAACAGGCCGTCTTTCCACAAGTCAGCGTCAAGACCATCTGTTGTTTGGGAGACCTGTTGGTTGGGAGAGGGATAGACATTTAGAGGGGCATCGCTAGTCAGTGTGGACCTATCACCATTGAGGGAGATCGTGATGAATCTGTTGATGCTGGCAAATAACAGGATTTTACTGGCTGATTGACACGAGGTCGGGTCAAGCTTGGAGAGCAGTTTTCTTCCTTAAGTTCCAGACTGAAAAAGACACCTATTGTCAAAACACAACACTTGAAAAAAACGTGAACACAAATACTAAACATCGAACATTAAACTCATGTAAAAAAAAATTGGATTAAGCAAACGGGAATTGAGGGATCCAGGATATTTGAACCTGTGGGATATTGGGGTGTTACACCACTGCTCATGTAAGTAGGTCTTCTGTATCCGGCCAATCCAGCAGTGCCTGTTAACTTGATAGAGAGAAGAAGAAGAAAACTGCAGGATAAGCGATAAGCGACCTGCAGGATAAGCGACCCTCACGCAAAAGCAACACATTCTTGGGTTTCTCCGTGGCAACAGGAATTCTGTGGCCCACCATGGCTGGTTTGGAAGCCACTGCCACCCCAATGATGTATAATTGAGTTCAGAGGGAAGTGTCTATACTTGGCTATCAGTGAGAAATGTAGATTCCCTGTCAGACCAGAGGTCAGCGAAGCCTCGACAATGATATTTTCTCTACCACAGAGAGATAAAAACCGTTGGTGGTGGTGGTGGGGGACTGCTTTTCCAAAAATGAGTTTTGATGGAGCGAGCCAGTTAATGGACCGAGTACTACTAACCAACTGGCAAGGACCATAAATGGAAGGAGAAAGAGAGAAAGGGGTTTGAAGTTAGTGTGTGGATAGAAAAAATGCCTGGGGTTTAGGAAACGTACAAGACATCTTTTCTCAGCCTCTTTTCCAGGGTCAGTGCCCACCGCATCCTGTTGAGGGCCCATGGGAGAGATCCAGTGTAAGATTAAGGACGAGGGGTACTCGTAACAAAGAGAAGTGGGGTCACGCCACCCTGACACGGACTGGGCACTAGTCTGGAGGGACACCACCCTGTGTGTCTGTGTATATTTGGGGGGGGGATTGATATGCTAAGCCAGCCCTCTGTTGTGCTGTATATGTAGCCTCTGTTCAGGGGTCATGGAAGGGTCATTGAGCAGTTTGGAATGAGCACACCTGAAGGAACATACTGAACAAGTATGGTGTGTGTGTGTGTGCCCTTGAACAGATAGCCTGTGCTGCTAAAAAAGTACATTTGATGGGGGCAAACGCACCAATACAGAAATAACACATTCCTGCAGTCCTGATAAATATAATCAGATAAAATGGTGAGCATTCAGAGGTAGAAATCCAACCCTGAACAAATTCACTGGTGTGTCAGAGTGTGGTGTTTGCAGAGCTGTAGCCACAAACATTACGAGTGAAGTAGAGACTGTGCCAATCCCATTGAAGACAGGAGACGTACAGACCTATGACTGGATCGCAATAGACTAGCTGTACGCAAATTCATCCAGCTGCTTTCAAAGAAGCTTGGCGGAAGGAAGTTGAAAAAAAAAAAAATAAATAAATAAAAAAAGTCAACGACTGGACTATCTAGGTGAAGAGTCCACACTAAAAGCGCTAGCCAAATGCCAGCTAACAAGACTAGGAGTTTTGTTAGATCTCTGCCCAGGTGTGGAGGGCCGGTAGGCCAAAACAACAATCACAATATTCTAAGAATGGATCAGAATTGACAACCGAGGAATATTTTCAGGATAACTCATTTAATTCAAAGTGTGCTCTTCTCCACGTTTCTCAGTGCCTCTCAATATCTACTGTATATCCTGTCACATGACAGGAATTTCTAGGCCTACTGTTTACCATTAGGCACTAGACCAGCGTATTTAGCTTAAGTATTTGCATTTTAAAATACTTACTTTGTGTATTTGACTTTAAAAAATAAATAAAAAATGGAAGTACGCATTTTTTAAAGTATCTTCAAACAAAAGCAAACGCAACAATTTCAAAGATTATACTGAGTTACAGTTCTTATGAGGAAATGAGTCAATTGAAAGGAATTAATGAGGGCCTAATCTATGGATTTCACATGACTGGAAATACAGCTATGCATCTGTTGATCACAAACTGAAGGTCTCACAACGGCCTCAGGATCACGGCATGGTATTTCTGTGCATTCAAATTGCCAGTGATAAATTGCAATTGTGTTCAGTGTCCGTAGCTTATGCCTGCCAATAACATTACCACCACCACCACGGGGCACTTTGTTCACAACGTTGACATCAGCAAACCGCTCACCCACACGAAGGCATACACACGTGGTCTGTGGTTGGGAGGCCGGCTGGATGTACTGCCAAATTTTCTAAAACTATGTTGGTGGTTAAATTAACATTAAATTATCTGGCAATAGCTCTGGTTGACGTCATCAGCCAGCATGCCAATTGCATGCGCCCTCAACTTGAGACATCTGTAGCAGTGTGACCAAACTGCACATTTTAGAGCCCCCAGCACAAGGTGCACCTGTGTAATGATCATGCTGTTTAATCAGCTTCTTGATATGCCGCACCAGTCAGGTGGATCGATTATCTTGGCAAAGAAGAAATGCTCACTAACAAGAACGTAAACAAATTTGTATTACATTTATTTATTTAAAAAAAATCTAATATACATAAGTATTCACATCCCTGAGTCAATACTTTGTAGAAGCAACTTTGGCGGCGAGTACAGCTGTGAGTCTTTCTGGGTAAGACTAAAAGCTTTCCACACCTGGATTGTGCAACATTTGCCATTATTTAAAAAAAAAAAAGCTCTGTCAAATTGATTGTTGATCATCGCTAGACAACCATTGCTTTGCCACATTTTTTGCAGTATTACAAATAAGATGCATATTTCAGAATATTTTTATTCTGTACAGGCTTCCTTCTTTTCACTCTGTCAATTAGGTTAGTATTGTGGAGTAACTACAATGTTGTTGATCGATCCTCCGTTTTCTCCTATCACAGCCATTAAACTCTGTTACTGTTTTAAAGTCCCCATTGGCCCCACAGGGAAGTTTCCTTCCTCTCCGGCAACTGAGTTAGGAAGGACACCTGTATCTTTGTAGTGACTTGGTGTATTAATACACCATCCAAAGTGTAATTAATACTCAAAAAGTAATTAATACTCACCATACACCATACTCAAAAGGAACATTCAATGTCTGCTTTTTATATTGCGAGGCATTGGAAAACCTCCACGGTATTTGTGGTTGAATCGGTGTTAGAAATTCACATCTTGGGGCCTCCCAAGAATGGAAATCCCAAGCAGCAGAGGACCAGGCTGAGAAGAACTGTTACTAGGGAAGGGTTCACTGTGGCAGCTGGTAACGATGGCCAACAGCCAATCACAAGCTGTTAGAATCTTGGGGGATATTCGGATCCATGCGCCACTCCCAGACTTTCGTGACATCGGGTCGTGGCTTTGCGCCATCTGCCCGCACACAGAAATGAGTCTCTTCTCCGTGGCAACGAGTCAGCGGGTGCCTTTCCTTTGAGATGGTGAGAAGGAGAGCGTGACCATCAATGACAAGCCTGAGTCAATGACTACACTCGGGGAACGAGGCTGGAGATTGTGTGTGTGTGCGCATGCGTGCATGTATGTATGTATGTATGTAGGTACCTGAGCTGAGCCATAAAGGAGACTAGACATCTACCCCCCCCACTACCACTATCAGTTTAGAGTCATAACGGACACTAGACATCTACCCAACCCCACCCCACTACCACTATCAGATTAGAGCCATAAGGGACACTAGACATCTACCCACCCCACCCCACTACCACTATCAGATTAGAGCCATAAGGGACACTAGACATCTACCCCCCCACCCCACTACCACTATCAGATTAGAGCCATAAGGGACACTAGACATCTACCCACCCCACTACCCACTTACCACACTAGACATCAGATTAGAGCCATAAGGGACACTACCCACCCCACTACCACTATCAGATTAGAGCATCACTAGACATCTACCCACCCCACTACCACTATCAGATTAGAGCCATCCATACCCCCCCACTACCACTATCAGATTAGACACTAGACATCTACCCCCCCCACTACCACTATCAGATTAGAGCCATAAGGATTAGACACACTAGACATCTACCCCCCTACCACTATCAGATTAGAGCCATAAGGGACACTAGACATCTACCCCCCCACTACCACTATCAGATTAGAGCCATAAAGGAGACTAGACATCTACCACCCCACTACCACTATCAGATTAAGGGGGGACACATGTAGCATATATTTGTTTCTGAAATCACCACTCTAATTAACTTGTAATTTTTGCAGATTAAGTGTTTAGGATAGTAATGTAGCAATATTTATTGTTTACAAATTAGCTATGACAAAGCCACAATGATGGATTTTACCCCCCCATCTGTCGTCGTCAGGCAATTGTATGCAACGTTCAGCAGGTATGAGAGTGTTCTCCGGTACCTTACTTTTAACAGATTCAACAGCGCATAGATAACTTAGCAAATTACAAAAAGGTGGTCACTCAGCTAATAAAGCCCAATATCACACAAGCCGTTTTAGCATTTGAAGATGTGCAAGATTAGGAACAGACTACCTACCTCGTGTTGGTCAGCGTGCAAAGCTGGGCACAGTGCGCAGTTTGACAAGGCTACTGACATTGCCTGGGGTTGTTAGGCAAAACTATTTGTAGACTAATGACTTAACAAAGGTACATGCAGTTTGACACCGAAGGAGAGAGGACATCAGTTGTCACAAAAGATTAGGTATTTTCAGAAGCCAGAAAAACGGCAATGAGCTAAAAAAAAAAGAAAAAAAAGTTTGAAATCAAATCAAACTTTATTTGTCACACACGCTGAATACAACAAGTGTAGACATGACTGTGAAATGTTTACTTACTACAAGACCTTAACCAACAGTTCAGTTCAAGAAGAGTTAAGAGTTCTGACCAATGCATTCTACATTTGTTTGGGATCCGATGCACTTGCATCTTAAACATTTGAAAAAAATCTGTGACTCGTTACATCCCTACCTACAGTTGAAGTCGGAAGTTTACATACACCTTAACCAAATGCATTTACACTCAGTTTTTCACAATTCCTGACATTTAATCCTAGTAAAAAGTCCCTGTCTTAGGTCAGTTAGGATCACCACTTTATTTTAAGAATGTGAAATGTCAGAATAATAGTAGAGAATGATTTATTTCTGCTTTTAATTCTTTCATCACATTCCCAGTGGGTCAAAAGTTCAGACACTCAATTAGTATTGCCTTTAAATTGCTTAAATTGGGTCAAACGTTTTGAGTGCCTTCCACAAGCTTCCTACAATAAGTTGGGTGAATTTTGGCCCATTCCTCCTGACAGAGCTGGTGTAACGGAGTCAGGTTTGTAGACCTCCTTGCTCGCACACGCTTTGTGATGGCCACTCCAATACCTTGACTGTGTTGTCCTTTAGCCATTTTGCCACAATTTTGGAAGTATGCTTGGGGTCATTGTCCATTGGGAAGACCGATTTGCGACCAAGCTTTAACTTCATGACTGATGTCTTGAGATGTTGCTTCAATATATCCATATAATTTCCCTGCCTTATGATGCCATCTATTTTGTGAAGTGCACCAGTTCCTCCTGCAGCAAAGCACCCCCACAACATGATGCTGCCACCCTCGTGCTTCACGGTAGGGATGGTGTTCTTCGGGTTGCAAGCCTCCCCTTTCTCCTCCAAACATAACGATGGTCATTATGGCCAAACAGTTTTATTTTTGTTTCACCAGAGGACATTTCTCCAAAAAGTACCATCTAATTTTCCCCAGGTGCAGTTTGGAGGAGTGGCTTCTTCCTTGTTGAGTGGCCTTTCAGGTTGTCGATATAGGACTAGTTTTTACTGTGGATATAGATACATTTGTACCGTTTTCCTCCGGCACAAGGTCCTTTGCTGTTGTTCTGGGATTGATTTGCACTTTTCGCACCAAAGTACATTCATCTCTTGGAGACAGAACGCGTCTCCTTCCTGAGCGGTATGACGGCTGCATGTTCCCATGGTGTTTATACTTGCATACTATTGTTTGTACAGACGAACGTGGTACCTTCAGGCATTTGGAAATTGCTCCCGAGGATGAACCAGACTTGTTGAGGTCTACAATTATTTTTCTGTAGTCTTGGCTGATTTCTTTAGATTTTCCCATGATGTCAAGCAAAGAGAGTTTGAAGGTAGGCCTTGAAATACAGGTAGACCTCCAATTGCCTCAAATTATGTAAATTAGCCTATCAGAAGCTTCTAAAGCCATGACATCGTTTTCTGGAATTTTCCAAGCTGTTTAAATGCACAGTCAACTGAGTGTATGTAAACTTCTGACCCACTGGAATTGTGATACAGTGAATTATAAGTGAAATAATCTGTCTGTAAACAATTGTTGGAACAATTACTTGTGTCATGCACAAAGTAGATGTCCTAACCGACTTGCCAAAACTATAGTTTGTTAACAAGAAATTTGTGGAGTGGTTGAAAAAGTAGTTTTAATGACCCCAAGCTAAGTGTATGTATTATTCCGACTTCAACTGTATAAGCCTACATCAGTGTAAGAATCAACGCAATAAATGTGTGATTAACATCACAAGCCAACATCAAGAATAGCTTGTGTGGCTAAACCTTCATCAAACAGGCTGATTTGATATTCGTTTTAATTAACACATCTTTCCTGAGTCCTGCACCTCTGTGATGTACTCACCACATCATAGCCAGTAGGCGCTCTATTTCGCGAGGCCACCACCCCCACACCAGTGATGGGGTCCATGGGCAACTCCGGCAGTGCGTCTGAAAGCTCCCGAACCTCAGGCATCATGGGAGAGTTCTGAGGAAGGAAAAAAAAAACACAGCTAGAGTTCAGTGCCTCAAGAACTGTCTGATTGGGCTGAAAAGGTCAAGCGAAAACAGGTCTAATGTAAAAGTTGCCCCTAAGCACAGATCTATGGTTATGGACCCAGTGCTAATGACTAGTAGCAAGACACACTGTCTGTGGTTAAAGATTACAGGGGGGTCTTCAACCTTTTCTAGCATGAGGGCTACTTTAAAAATTATGAAACATGTCACGAGCTACTCATAAAATGTTTTCCTAGCTTTTAAATAGGCAGTCTTTGTATTTTCCAGTATGACCTTCTCTGTATATTTTTTTATTTTATTTTTTACTCTCAATTTTACAATTATTCATAGAGAACTAAAATGTGATGTCCATGTCAATGGTTGAATCACATCCAAAGACAATTTTCTAATAAAAAAAAAAAAACCTGACAAGAGACAGTGTGAGAGAAAGCGAACTGCCACTATCATTATGAAGATCAACCCCAGAATAAATTATTCAATTGGAGTGTTGAACCAGCAGGTTCATAGAATGATGATCCCATTTTACATTAAGGGGATTGGAATTAGCCTACTGTTAGACCAGGCAGTGACTCATTATACAGTGCCTTCAGAAAGTGTTTACACCCTTATTGATTTATTCCACATTTTGTTATGTTACAGCCTGATTGGATTCACACAATACCCCATAATGACAAAGCGAACATATTTAGATTCACGTTTGGCAGCAATGGATTGTGTGTAGATTGTACAATAGTTACCCATTATTCTTTTCAAAATTATTCAAGCTCTGTCAAAATGTATTGTTGATCATTGCTAGACAATCATTTTCAGGTATTGCCATATATTTTCAAGCGGATTTAAGTCAAAACTGTAACTGAGACACTCAGGAACATTCACCGTCTTCTTGGTAAGCAACTCCACTGTAGATTTGGCCTTATGTTTTAGGTTATTGTACTGCTGAAAGGTGAAATCATCTCCCAGTGTCTAGTGGAAAGCAGACTGAACCAGGTTTTCCTCTAGGATGTAGCCTGTGCTAAGTTCTATTGTGTTTCTTTTTTTATCCTGAAAAACTCACTAGTTCTTAACAATTAAAAGCATACCCATAACATGATGAAGCCACCACTATGCTTGAAAATATGGAGAGTGGTACTCAGTAATGTGTTGCATTTGCCCCAAAGATAACACTTTGTACTCAGGACAAAAAGTGACTTGCTTTACCACATTTTCTGCAGTTTTACTTTAGTGCCTTGTTGCAAACAGGATGGATGTTTTGGAATATTTTTATCCTGTATAAAAATGTACTTTTCATTCTGTCAATTAGGTTAGTATTGTGGTTTAACTATAATGTTGTTGATCCATCCTAATTGTTTTCCTATCACAGCCATTAAAAACTCAGTAACTGTTTTAAAGTCACCATTGGCCTCACGGTGAATTACTGAAGCGGTTTCCTTCATCTCCGGCAACTGAGTTAGGATGGACGCCTGTGTATTTGTAGTGACTGGGTGTTTTGATACACTATCCAACATGTAATTAACTTCACTATGCTCAAAGGGATATTCAATGTCTGCTTTTGTATTTTTACACCCACCTTCCATTAGGTGCCCTTCTTTGCGAGGCATTGGAAAAACTCCTTGGTCTTTGTTGTATAATCTGTGTTTGAAATTCACTGCTCGACCTTACAGATAATTGTGTGTGTGGGGTACAAAGATGAGGTAGTCAAAATCATGTTTAACACTATTATTGACATGCAACTTATATATCACTTGGTACACATTTTTACTCCTCAACTTACTTAGGCTTGCCATAACAACGGGATTGAATACTTATTGCCTCAAGACATCGAAGACTTTTCATTTCTAAAAATATTGAAAAACTCTACTTTGACGTTATGGGGATATTGTGTGTAGGCCAGCCAGTGACAAATCTAAATGTAATCCATTTTAAATTCAGCCTGTAAAACAACAAAATGTAGAAAAAGTTGATGGTGTGCTGTGCATACTTTCTGAAGTTACTGTTTGAGCATTTTGAAATGATAAAAACTACAACGACAAAAAATATTTGGATCACACTATTCTCTCTGCTTCTCCTCAATTCAGCAGACTGCAGAAGACAGGTTTCAAACCAAGAGAAATTTGATACAAAAAAATCATATTAATCTTTGGTCTCAACAGTCTGCACTGACAAATAGATCACAGAGGCCCTTACACAAACTGCGCCCTTCCTCTGTGCAGACCACAGAATCGCACAGCCTCATTCCTAATCTGACTTCATACAACAAAACAAAGATTCACGACAGCACCTCAGAAACAATGAATAGAACATTAAATCCTATGTTCCAGACAGACATCTAAAGCCACTAGAGCCAAACGGCACCTGAACATGTTTGAACACCATCTCACCAGTTGCAGACACAACAGTGCAACAAATATGAGTAAGGAGGGGACAGGGTACTAGTTTTGACCTCGTCAGCAGAGAAGAGCTCAGTTTCACAGAGAGGATGTGGCCTGATTATGACCATTTAAGACCAGCAGGATTTCACTGATGTTTATCTGAAAGCAAACTTGATCAAATGCTAGTTAACAAAACAAGACAAAAATGTTAGTTGGATTGTTGGAGAAACAACATTGGTCATGACATGTATTAAGGAAAAGCTGATTCCAATGCTCCGGACAGAAATTACTCAGAGGTAAAAAGGGTAACCTGGCCTCCTTAATAACAAACAGAATCAGATTGCTTTGTAAATGCTTGGCAGAATTAGAGATAGCAAAGAACACTGCCTCGAACAGCGTAGTAAAAAAACGGGTTCCACTGATTCACAGATAGGACATGGAATGGAGGACCTGACAGTCTGGGTGTGACGGTTTAAACATTAAAAAGTTTAATCTCTCCAAAATATGTTCCTGGGCGACCAGAAGTTTTATTTTGGGACCACTAACACCCATAAGCACTCCCATTTCGTTGCATCGGATGTCCTGCATGTCAATGGAGACGTCCACAACGGAGTGGAAACGCAACGGTGGTTGAAGGCCCCGTTGCGAGACGGACACTGCATACTTACATTTTGTTCCCTTCATCTTCAGGCCAGCCAGATCACATTGAAGAACAGGTACTTACCACAGAAGAAGAAAAACATTTGGTTTTCGATTAAGGCTTTATGGGATAGCTAGCAACTTGTAAACAGTTACCGATTCCTATACGAGTACTAGTGTATTTTAATAGTAAATGTTAAAAATAATACACATTGGCTGTTCAGCCAATTATATTGACCGTTGCTTCCCGTTTAAGTTTATTGTGATAGTAATGATGTTTTTTAAAATTATAATTATTGGGTGGTTGTCACTAGCTACAATGGTATCTTCAACCTAGCCTAGCTTTTAGCAAGCTAGCCGCTCTTAGAGAAACAAGTAACAAAACATGTTTTATTATCACGTGAAACAATATATTTATCCTGTCGTGAATGAAAAAGGTAATTTTGCAAACTTCCAAAATAAATGTGATCTTTGACGAGAGACAGTCTCTCCTCCATCTTGCATTACAAACACTACACTTGTCTGTTCAGTAGAGTGAAAATAAAACCTTTTTTTTTTACCCCTGTACGTAATGAAATACGTCACGATGTAAACGGGCATAACAAGCCGACTACACTGTTCGCTGCAAAATAAATGTAGAAAGCTATGTTATTCAATTATTGCACCGACACTGCTCGCGTGCGCCAACGAGCGTCTGTGTTGCCAAGGGCTAAAATAAAAGTCAGTTCTACTTCTGATGCAGATCGAGCTGCAAGTCCTGCCTCTCCCATCTCCTCATTGGATATACCCACTTGGGTGACTGAAAGACGAACGGTGGCGGTAATGCACCTAATTTATTAAAGTTGCCAATCGCAATATAAAGTCAAGAGAAGAAAAGGTCTAGGAGGAAAGATGACTAGAAACGATTCGTTTGACCATTTTGTGTGTGGATTAATTGTCGGAGTAGAGGACCTTGTGCATTTCAGGTAAAATAACAACTCAATGTTTATATCCCAGGACAAATTAGCTAGCAACAGCAAGCTAGCTAAATAGGACAAATTTGCTAGCAAGTGCAAGCTAACTAGCTATAAAGGTTTAATGCTTTTTGACCTATGCCCAAATTAATATAATTGGTTCAGAGTTTGTTTTGATATTTTAACCTGCGTGTCGTGATTGCGTTTGGTGTGGGGGGACAAAATAAACGTATGCACGATGGCGCACGCGCGCAGCCGGTTTGGGTTCTGTGTCAGGCTTCACTGTACGGTTGTTTCCGAGCGCCCCAGATAAACAAGCAAGTGCAGATTCGTTAGCGCAATGTTCACACCATACTCTACAGCGAAACGGCTTGCTTCGAGCCCAACCACCTCAAAAGATCTGACCCATATTACCCGCGCAACATTATCTTCCTATAGCAGTAGCGGGCCGTTCTATAAAAAAAATAGAAATTGTATGTCACATGCGCCAAATCCAACCTTACAGTGAAATGCGTACTTAAAAGCCCTTAAAAAACAATGAAGTTAAGAAAAGCTACTCGTGCATCGACTTTGTTAACCATTTATTTTAACTTTGTTCAGTCACGTTACCTCATTGGCTAGCTAGCTAACAACCTGAGAACTTTAGCAGTACATCCAAACATCTGGTGGCACAGAGAAAAGGGGATATCTTCTTCAGGATCAATGATCATAGCAATGAATGAATGAATGACTGATTCCTTGCATGTCATCACTCAAACTTTACGCTTTTAAAGGGGACCGTGTTCAATTTTCGATGACCTGCATCGCAATAGGAAAAATAGTGCTTTTATACAATGTAGAAACCTAATATGATATTTCAATTACAGAAATTCGTATCAACATTTTAGCTTTTACTAGCAAACAAATATATTTTTTGTGAGTTTAATCTTGGTGGGCAGGCTTTCATAGTTAACTAATATTTTTTTAAGTGTTACATATTAGTTTTGGGGGAACAATACGTGCTTTAAACATAGCCTAGATCGAATTTATATAGGCTGTATCTCAATCAAATATTGAAAAATATATTTTCTGTTTATATTTTCTGTGGTTTTCATAATTAAGTTAGGCGCATCATTGCTCCCAATATTTATTTTTAATTTAAAGCCCTGCGAACAGGTCCCGATCATTATCATCATCATCGTAAAGGGAGAAAACGTCAACAAATATGTCTACCTAACGCAATAACGCTGTAAGGTTAGTAAGAGGGGATATGCATCTTTCTAGTTGTCTGCCACGGATATATAAAGTCCTCTGTGTGCACCGTGGTTAAAAGTTGGGGGGGGGAATACACCGATTACAGATTTCACTGCAGTTGATATGCAGCCATTGTCAATGGCCTTTGTGAGTTGAGGTAATTTGCTAAATGAAGGACTGTATGTGCCATTTGAGCTGCGACTCATGCTACTGAAACAAGTGTGTCTTCCTCATCAATATCGCTGTGCACCGTTTACTCTGAAACAAGTGTCTTCCTCATCAATATCGCTGTGCACCGTTTACTCTGAAACAAGTGTCTTCCTCATCAATATCGCTGTGCACCGTTTACTCTGAAACAAGTGTCTTCCTCATCAATATCGCTGTGCACCGTTTACTCTGAAACAACCATTTACTCTGAAACAAGTGTCTTCCTCATCAATATCGCTGTGCACCGTTTACTCTGAAACAAGTGTCTTCCTCATCAATATCGCTGTGCACCGTTTACTCTGAAACAAGTGTCTTCCTCATCAATATCGCTGTGCACCGTTTACTCTGAAACAAGTGTCTTCCTCATCAATATCGCTGTGCACCGTTTACTCTGAAACAAGTGTCTTCCTCATCAATATCGCTGTGCACCGTTTACTCTGAAACAAGTGTCTTCCTCATCAATATCGCTGTGCACCATTTACTCTGAAACAAGTGTCTTCCTCATCAATATCACTGTGCACCATTTACTCTGAAACAAGTGTCTTCCTCATCAATATCACTGTGCACCATTTACTCTGAAACAAGTGTCTTCCTCATCAATATCACTGTGCACCGTTTACTCTGAAACAAGTGTCTTCCTCATCAATATCACTGTGCACCGTTTACTCTGAAACAAGTGTCTTCCTCATCAATATCACTGTGCACCGTTTACTCTGAAACAAGTGTCTTCCTCATCAATATCACTGTGCACCATTTACTCTGAAACAAGTGTCTTCCTCATCAATATCGCTGTGCACCGTTTACTCTGAAACAAGTGTCTTCCTCATCAATATCGCTGTGCACCGTTTACTCTGAAACAAGTGTCTTCCTCATCAATATCGCTGTGCACCATTTACTCTGAAACAAGTGTCTTCCTCATCAATATCGCTGTGCACCATTTACTCTGAAACAAGTGTCTTCCTCATCAATATCGCTGTGCACCGTTTACTCTGAAACAAGTGTCTTCCTCATCAATATCGCTGTGCACCGTTTACTCTCTTTTCAACAGGTTGTTATTAGCCTTCACCAAAATGGGAGTTGAGACAAAAACAGCATTAGAAAGCAAATATTCTTCCCCTTTTTTTTAAATCAGTAGATACCCACATCTGGTGGTTTCTTTTGCCCTGCGTTTGATTTGGGAGTTTAATCTTGGTGGTCTTTTGTTAAACATGAAACAACGTAGGCTCCTTGACGAATGGAAACAGTATTTGCCTTCAAAACATTTTTTTGCTGCATATTTCAGTCTGGAACCTGTCTAGGTTTAGGGGGAGGGGGTTGTCACCTATTCTAAAAAAGGCACACTAGAGCAGTTTGCAAAAACCACAGCTCTTAGTTGGAACACATTTCCCTACTTTTATAAACCTTTACATTTTTAATTGGAGTGAAAGCTGTGGTGATTTGGTAGAAATGTAGCTTGTCTACAGTTTTCTTTGTGTATCCCATCGTTTCTTATAGACCCAATGGGAGGTTGGGTGCGCAGCACGCTGGTGTCTGTAGAGGGAGTGGTCAAATCCAATCTGACTGAGACACGTAACAGAGGGAAAAGGAGAATGTAGGGAGGAGAACTGAACACTTGGCTAGGTTTATTTTTCATGTCAGTTGTCGAAGCAGTGTCCAGATACACAAGCCTACTGTATGACTGTGGTAGTACTTCATCCCAGCTGTCATTCCAGGCAATAGGATTTCACATACTTTATGTTGGATTTTCCCCTTTTGTCCTCTCTTTTTAAGTGGGCTGAATATTGAGACTTGGGGGGGGGGGAACGACATCAAAACATAGCAGCATATTAATGAGAGCTGAACTCTTTGGAGTTTGCACAGAGCAGGCAACACACTCTGGAGGCTACCTAGGCAACCGGGGCCCCTCCCGCCTGGCATCTCCTTGGCTACCCGGCTCCCTTGCCAAAACAACTGACATAAAGAGGCTGTGTCAACTTGGTGAGGTAAACAGAAGCAGTTTGAGGCAAAGGGAACAACTGATGTGAAATGTATACCACAGGTTTAGGAGGGGACAGACAGACCCCCCAAGTCACTGGAGTTGAAGCAGCTGATGGTGACAGGCTAGAGAGAGCAACCTGACAAGTGACTTGGTGGCAGGCACCTGACAGTGACAGATATATTAGGCTACTGTACAACCAGTTAACTCACTCATTCACAGAACCAGGAAGAAGCCGGACATCATAGCCGTACACACAAGCATGTGCCTAAACAGTGAGAACAAATGCATAGTGCCTGGTATAGCATGTAGGAATCCAGCATTTGTCAACAGCAGAGGTTAGGTGGGTCGCTGGGCTAGCCAAGAAGCTCAAATGCACAACTCACCCATACATGCACAAGCAGGGGGGTCCGACCATGGTCGCCACACATTACACTGTTGTTCACTATGTACATACCACTCACATGTGTGGCCGCTAATGGGGCGAAGCAGGTCCATACCGAGCAGAGTCCTATCTGAATTCCTCTTGTGAAAAAAGACATTGCTAAGGAGACAGGGAGGAACACGACTGCCAAGATTGCAGAGACCATCTAGGCGCTGTATCTCTGCTTACAGTAACAGGAGCTGAACAGCAAGTGAACACACTTGACACACACACACAGAGAGAGCCTGGAATGTGTCATTAACAGGCCTAGATTAGTTTGAGAGCAAGGACAGTTAGAATAGGTAGTGAGTTAAGTAGTCAGCTTGCATTAGGCTAGCTTTGGTCCTCACATTTTTTTTTTTTTATACCTTTATTTAACCAGGCAAGTCAGTTAAGAATACATCCTTATTTTCAATGATGGCCTGGGAACAGTGGGTTAACTGCCTGTTCAGGGGCAGAACGACAGATTTGTACCTTGTCAGCTCGGGGGTTTGAACTCACAACCTTCCGGTTACTAGTCCAACGCTCTAACCACTAGGCTACCCTGCCGATGAAGAAAACAAAAACAGCCTACATACCCTAATACAGTTAGGACTTTCCAACAATTGGCTTCCTTGCCCCCTTTTTCTGAAGAGAAACTCAAACAAACATCAATTTAAGTGTTACGTCAACTGCTTGGGCAAATGTAGTAAACGGAAACTACCCAAATGTTATGCTCCCACAACAGTTACGTGAAATCATGAGTCACTTCCTCAAGAACCAGTTCCTCATTTAGCTCAAAGCAGGTATGTGAAATCATGGGTCACTTCCTCAAGAACCAGTTCCTCATTTAGCTCAAAGCAGGTATGTTAAATCATGGGTCACTTCCTCAAGAACCAGTTCTCCATTTAGCTTCCCTCCTCTCGCATATTATTAAAATTAACATAAAGAAAACTACCGCACGCAAGATGGAAAGGGAGGAATACCAAAATGTCTCAGCATTCCAAACAAAAAGGCCTAGGCTACCAACACATCTTAATTGAAAGTAGTGGCTACTTTGTTTAACATCTGTATATTGAGGTCTTTCAATGTGTAACTCATATTTATTTACCCATTTGTAATCCCAGACAACGACTTACCAGACGCACAACTTCCTCTCTCTTCATGTAAGAATCATATCTGAGGCTAAATCCAATGAATTGCTGAACAAGTGTCAGCTAAAATTAGCAGGGTCCATCATCAGATTTGAATTACTTTTCTGCACAGAGATGGTTCTCAAGCATTTAGTCTTGCCTACCTCATGTAGGACAAGTTAACACGTACACCCCAGTAAAGATGATCAAACCTTTCAAACTGAACAAATCCAGCAACAACAACATCCCAGAACAAATTAATATAGTAAGAAAGTTACAGTAACTAGGTCTTCTGTATGCCTTGGCAGAGCACCAAGCACTGACTACAGATACCAGACCAAAAACAAATTTACCAGCTATCCCTGCATTATGTGAATTTAATGACTCCAATTTGGCTATTACATTTTAATTCTTACAAAACTGTTTACAAAATGTGCCAATCACATTCCATAGGCCTAGATAGGAAGAAGTATGCATTTCTGTTTTTAAAAGTTAGGTGGCTGATACAAAGAGTTTGAGACTAAACTGCAATTATACTTAGCTGTAGACTCACTCAACTCAAGAGTAAATGCCTGCATCTCTTGGCTGTTTACTATTTTATCTGAGGCCTCTAAACAATATTCTGAGTGACCCGAATGCCATGCAAAGGTATACCATGATAGCTTATCTATATACACTTTCTTGCCAACAAATAGGCACAAGATTGCAGAATACCTTGCTTGGTGTGCATGAGAGTAAATATCTCCATTGGGTGTGTAGCCAGCACAATTTCCTTGGATGAAAAACAACAACAATGTTGTATGACTGAATGCACTGTGTAGGAAACTAGCTAAATAAGTGGCCTGCTGTATTGACTGGGAACCTAGCCTACCTACAGACCTAGCTAGCTAGCTTCCTCCAACTAAATATAGTTAGTTCATTAGCTAGGTAACGTTAGTAAATATATATATATATATATATATGGCTGTAGAAAGACATACGCTGCTAACTAGCAGCGAAAGTTACTCTTTGGTAAGAGAATGCTTGCTAGCTGATTGTGTGAGTCCTTGACATTGGCACATAGCTTAACTTTAGCAAAACATCGGCAGGCAGCTAACGAACACAGCCAGTGCTAGCTAGCTACTTAGCTAACGTGTTCATTCACATTTCTAACTTAACGAGGTAACTAAAAGTCTATTAAAATAACCAACACGGCTTGCCATAATATGGTAACAGTAGAACTGGTTAATTAAGTTAGTAAACAAAGCTAGCAAGCTAACGAACGTTAGCATCTTTCGCTCCGAAAGAAAAGACAACCAAAGACAAAGTTAGCATGCACCATCGGTAGCTAGTTACGTTAGCAGGTTAATTATGCAAAGCAAAATTAGCAACAATATACAATCCATATACATATATATATATTACTCCAAATGTGTCATCATCTCGTTAAATCTCTCGTATAGACTTAACTGTTACTCGCGGCACAGTGTCCCTCCTTTTCAGACAAAAGCATCTTTTCATGACCACAGAAGCAGCAGGGGGGCTAGCAGTAGTGCTACAAGCCGCGGTCTCGTTCGAGGCCAACCGCGGAGAGAAGCAGATGCTAACTACTTAAGCAGCTAAGCTAACTAGCTAGTTTGCAAGCTAACTAATCGATTTCTTACCCAGTGAGGCCCAACAATTCAGATTTTTTTTTTTTTTTTTTTAACAATCTTGGTTTAGACTTTCTATCTTCTTTTCCTCTTCTCCCCCTTTTTCGGGAATTACAGCCGCAAGAAATGCATCCTTTGTGGGATGTTAGCTAATCCCCCCCCAACGAGTTGATTTACTGAGCATTTAGGTGACTGAGATTATAGCTAGCGGATTCTAATAGCTGCCATTTGTGGACATTGCAGTGAGAGAATGAGGGAGTGTACCAAGGCAGAAGTGATATGGTAATACCCCCCTCCCTCCCTGCTCATGTTTGTTTTGTTTTGTGACGGACATATCAACAGTCACTATAAATGAGCCCGCTATGAATTCTTTGCTTCTGATGAAAAATGTACTGTCATATTGTTTTCCTTTTAATTTAAAAATCAAATCAAATGTATTTATAAAGCCCATCTTACATCAGCTGATGTCATAAAGTGCTGTACAGAAACCCAGCCTAAAACCCCAAACAGCAAGCAATACAGGTGTAGAAGCACGTTGGCTAAGAAAAACTCCCTAGAAAAGCCAAAACCTAGGAAGAAACCTAGAGAGGAACCAGGCTCTTCTGGCTGTACCGGGTGGAGATTATAACAGAACATGTCCAAGATGTTCAAATGTTCATAGATGACCAGCAGGGTCAAATAATATAATCACAGTGGTTGTCGAGGATGGTCAGCACCTCAGGAGTAAATGTCAGTTGGCTTTTCATAGTCGATCATTCAGAGTATCTCTACCGCTCCTGCTGTCTCTAGAGAGTTGAAAACAGCAGGTCTGGGACAGGTAGCACGTCCGGTGAACAGGTCAGGGTCCCATAGCCGCAGGCAGAACAGTTGAAACTGGAGCAGCAGCACGGCCAGGTGGACTGGGGACAGCAAGGAGTCATCAGGCCAGGTAGTCCTGAGGCATGGTCCTATGGCTCAAGTCCTCCAAGAGAGAGTAAAAGAGAGAGAATTAGAGAGCGCATACTTAAATTCACACAGGACACCGGATAGGACAGGAGAAAGACTCCAGACATAACAGACTGACCCTAGCCCCCCGACAAATAAACTACTGCAGCATAAATACTGGAGGCTGAGACAGGAGGGGTCGGGAGACCCCAGGGCCAAAAAGGCAGGATATAACCCCACTCACTTTGCCAAAGCACAGCCCCCACACCACTAGAGGGATACCTTCAACCACCAACTTACCATCCTGAGAAAAGGCAGAGTTCAGCCCACAAAGATCTCCGCCACAGCACAACCCAAGAGGGGGCGCCAACCCGGACAGGAAGATCACATCAGTGACTCAACCCACTCAAGTGATGCACCCCTCCTAGGGACGGTATGGAAGAGCACCAGTAAGCCAGTGACTCAGCCCCTGTAATAGGGTTAGAGGCAGAGAATCCCAGTGGAGAGAGGGGAACTAGCCAGGCAGAGACAGCAAGGGCGGTTCATTGCTCCAGAACCTTTCTGTTCACCTTCCCACTCCTGGGCCAGACTACACTCAATCATATGACCCACTGAAGAGATGAGTCCTAATAATTTCCTTCCCCATTATTAGTTTATGTGCATATTCAGCTACAATCTGAGTTAGACCTAGCCTTTGATCATGACTCAGTTCCATTACACATAAGAGTCGTTGGACAAAGGCATCTTCTGTATGGGGGAGTTACTGTGTTTTGTAACAGGTCGCCAAACAACCTATGGGAACATCCCTTTCACACGATGTGATTGAGATGCTTAATATCAAAGAACTTTACAGTCACGTCACACCCTTACTATATCCACGTGACCTGTCACTATGGACGGGTCAGCTGACAACATCAGTAAAACATGGAAGGACAGCTTCAATGGGGGGGCAGAAGTATTTTATTTTTTATTTAACTAGGCAAGTCAGTTAAGAACAATTTCTAATTTACAATGATGGCCTACACCGGCTAAAATTGACGACACTGGGCCAATTGTGCGCCGCCCAATCATGGCTGGGTGTGATACAGCCTGGATTTGAACCAGGGTGTCTGTAGTGACGCCTCTAGCACTGAGATGCAGTGCCTTAGACCACTGCGCCACTCAGGAGCCCAAAAGTCTGCTTGAGTTGTGGTTCTGGATGGCCAGATAGCTACCAACAATGATAAGAAACTGCCATGGTTCCGAATGGCCAGATAGCTACCAACAATGACAAGAAACTGCCATGGTTCCGGATGGCCAGATAGCTACCAACAATGATAAGAAACTGCCATGGTTCTGGATGGCCAGATAGCTACCAACAATGATAAGAAACTGCCATGGTTCTGAATGGCCAGATAGCTACCAACAATGATAAGAAACTGCCATGGTTCTGGATGGCCAGATAGCTACCAACAATGATAAGAAACTGCCATGTGGGGAATCGTAAGTGACTCGTTTCAGCTAGTTAATCTTGTTCTTGATACCATTTCTTGTTATGAGGTGTTTTGACTGATTTCATGTCAATGCTAACATGCAAAAATTCCCTAGCTAGCTAGCTAAAGCATTTCGCTACACTCGCATTAACATCTGCTAACCATGTGTATGTGACAAATAAAATTTGATTTGATTTTTAACCAACAACTGTAACAATATATTGGAGAGACAACAAGTTTACATGTTGTCAACATTCTATGCCATCCATCTGTTTTGCCCCATAGTTGCACGTGTCGGTTGTTGCTAAACAACCAACCTGTCTATAAAAGGCAGTGTGGCGTGACATACTGTCTTTTCTTCAATCATGTCGGGGCGGCAGGGAAGCCTAGTAGTTAGAGTGGAGGGGCGGCAGGGAATCCTAGTAGTTAGAGTGGAGGGGCGGCAGGGAAGCCTAGTAGTTAGAGTGGAGGGGCGGCAGGGAAGCCTAGTAGTTAGAGTGGAGGGGCGGCAGGGAAGCCTAGTAGTTAGAGTGGAGGGGCGGCAGGGAAGCCTAGTAGTTAGAGTGGAGGGGCGGCAGGGAAGCCTAGTAGTTAGAGTGGAGGGGAGGAAGGGTAGCATAGTAGTTAGAGTGGAGGGGCGGCAGGGTAGCCTAGTAGTTAGAGTGGAGGGGCGGCAGGGTAGCCTAGTAGTTAGAGTGGAGGGGCGGCAGGGTAGCCTAGTAGTTAGAGTGGAGGGGCGGCAGGGTAGCCTAGTAGTTAGAGTGGAGGGGCGGCAGGGAAGCCTAGTAGTTAGAGTGGAGGGGCGGCAGGGTAGCCTAGTAGTTAGAGTGGAGGGGCGGCCTAGTAGTTAGAGGGAGGGGCGGCAGGGAAGCCTAGTAGCCTGGAGGGGCGGCAGTTAGTTAGTGGAGGGGCGGCAGGGAAGCCTAGTAGTTAGAGTGGAGGGGAGGAAGGGTAGCAGGAGTGGAGCCTAGTAGTTAGAGTGGAGGGGCGGCAGGGTAGCCTAGTAGTTAGAGTGGAGGGGCGGCAGGGTAGCCTAGTAGTTAGAGTGGAGGGGCGGCAGGGCCTAGTAGCCTAGTAGTTAGAGTGGAGGGGCGGCAGGGTAGCCTAGTAGTTAGAGTGGAGGGGCGGCAGGGTAGCCTAGTAGTTAGAGTGGAGGGGCGGCAGGGTAGCCTAGTAGTTAGAGTGGAGGGGCGGCAGGGTAGCCTAGTAGTTAGAGTGGAGGGGCGGCAGGGTAGCCTAGTAGTTAGAGTGGAGGGGCGGCAGGGTAGCCTAGTAGTTAGAGTGGAGCCTAGTAGTTAGAGTGGAGGGGCGGCAGGGTAGCCTAGTAGTTAGAGTGGAGGGGCGGCAGGGTAGCCTAGTAGTTAGAGTGGAGGGGGGAAGCCTAGTAGGAGGGAGGGGCGGCAGGGAAGCCTAGTAGTTAGAGTGGAGGGGCGGCAGGGTAGCCTAGTAGTTAGAGTGGAGGGGGCAGGGTAGCCTAGGCAGGGGCGTAGTTAGTAGTTAGGGAGGGGCGGCAGGGTAGCCTAGTAGTTAGAGTGGAGGGGCGGCAGGGTAGTAGTAGTTAGAGTGGAGGGGCGGCAGGGTAGCCTAGTAGTTAGTTAGCCTAGTAGTTAGAGAGGGGCGGCAGGGTAGCCTAGTAGTTAGAGTGGAGGGGCGGCAGGGTAGCCTAGTAGTTAGAGTGGAGGGCGGCAGGAGTGGAGGGCGGCAGCCTAGTAGTTAGAGTGGAGGGCGGCAGGGTAGCAGTAGTTAGAGTGGAGCCAGGGTAGCCTAGTAGTTAGCCTAGTGGAGGGAGGGCGGCAGGGTAGCCTAGTAGTTAGAGTGGAGGGGCGGCAGGGTAGCCTAGTAGTTAGAGTGGAGGGGCGGCAGGGTAGCCTAGTAGTTAGAGTGGAGGGGCGGCAGGGTAGCAGGGAGTGGAGCCTAGTAGTTAGAGTGGAGGGCAGGGTAGCCTAGTAGTTAGAGTGGAGGGGCGGCAGGGTAGCCTAGTAGTTAGAGTGGAGGGGCGGCAGGGTAGCCTAGTAGTTAGAGTGGAGGGGCGGCAGGGTAGCCTAGTAGTTAGAGTGGAGGGGCGGCAGGGAAGCCTAGTAGTTAGAGTGGAGGGCGGCAGGGTAGCCTAGTAGTTAGAGTGGAGGCGCTGCAGGGTAGCATAGTAGTTAGAGTGGAGGGGCGGCAGGGTAGCCTAGTAGTTAAAGTGGAGGGGCGGCAGGGTAGCCTAGTAGTTAGAGTGGAGGGGCGGCAGGGTAGCCTAGTAGTTAGAGTGGAGGGGCGGCAGGGTAGCCTAGTAGTTAGAGTGGAGGGGCGGCAGGGTAGCCTAGTAGTTAGAGTGGAGGGGCGGCAGGGTAGCCTAGTAGTTAGAGTGGAGGGTGGCAGGGTAGCCTAGTAGTTAGAGCGTTGGACTAGTAACCGGAAGTTCCAACCCCTGAGCTGACAAGGTACAAATTTGTCATTCTGCCCCTGAACAGGCAGAATGACTATTCCTAGGCTGTCATTGAAAATAAGAATTTTTTCTTAACTGACTTGCCTGGTTAAATAAAGGTCAAATATATATTTTTTAACGTGTTTTATATTTAAAGATTACTTTTTAAAAACATGTTTTTTTTGTTTTGCGTTCTACCCTTCGGCCTAAGGTGTTTTCATCATCACATGCTAACCAGCCCTTAATCATTTCACTTGCCTCCCCACTCCTCACAGGAAAGTCTTGAGTTGCATACACCTTGCCCGGTTAGGGCGTTGAGTGCCTACTTTGCTGCAACAAGAACTGTTTGTCAAACAGAACAGCTTTCGTGGGGATAACATCAAAAGGGGGCTCTGTCTCGAAGCAGAGACTGGCACATTACCAACGCAGTGTCAAAATGAATACGCTGCAGCAGGTAGAACATCTCCACATGGCATGGTAGCACACTCCACCAGGGGTAAGGCCACTTCATGGGCCTCGTTCAGAGAGGCCTCCCCTAGACTCTATCTGTGCTGCTGCAAGTTGGGCAACACCCATGACTTTCATGAGGTACTACAGACTCAATGTTATGTTCACACCATCAGTGGGATCTGTGGTTCTGGCACACTCTCTCAACTCAGATAAGTGAGCGCACCGTGAACCTTGTACTTACTTACTTATCAACCATCAGTGGGATCTGTGGTTCTGGCACACTCTCTCAACTCAGATAAGTGAGCGCACCGTGAACCTTGTACTTACTTATCAACCATCAGTGGGATCTGTGGTTCTATACAAAGGCTTTCCACTCTTGGTGCTGTTGCACCTCGTGCTGTAAGTTCTATCTTTCAGCTTGCCGTGTGTATGCCACAGTTGAAATCTTGTGTTCATTTTGTGTTACTCTCTTGGGGTAATTATATTCCGTTACATCCTGTGGTGGATACAAGGACATCCCAGAGTTTCATCTGGGTTTAATTTAAATGGTGAGTTATCTTACTCTGTTGTCCGAACGGCCTCTTTCACACAGCCTCTGATAGGTCGTTTGGTTACAAGAACGAAAGAGAACGTTGGGTTACGGATGTAACCTCAGTTCTCTGAGAACAGTAACAAGTCGCCAAGCTTTCATGTTGTTCTTCCACCTCCGTGGGGTTCGAGTGAAGTAATAGACAGTATGTCACTCCACACTGCCTTTTATAGTGACAGAGTGGGTACAGTAAGTGGGTACAGTAATGGGTACACATGGGTACAGTAAGTGTGTGGCGTGACTGTGAACATCTTTGATATTAAGCATCTCCATCACATCTTGTGAAGGGGAAGGAGTTCCCGTAGGTTGTTTGGCGACCCATTAAAACCAAGGTTACATCCATAACCCAGCGTTTTGTTAAGAGCCGCGATGCTCGATCTCAACATCAACATGCATCACCTGTGGTACCTTTTCTTTCATATCAGCGAGGAAGGCCAAAAAAGATAATCAAGGACATCAACCACCCCGAGCCACTGCCTGTTCACCCTGTTCTCATCCAGAAGGCGAGGTCAGTACAGGTACATCAAAGTTGGGACCGAGAGACTGAAAAACAGCTTTTATCTCAAGGCCATCAGACTGTTAAATAGCCAGCTAGCACCCGGTTACTCAACCCTGCACTTTAGAGGCTGCTGCCCTATAGACATAGACACGGAATCACTGGCCACTTAAATAATGGAACACTAGTCACTTTAATATTGTTTACTTACTGCTTTGCTCATTTCATATGTATATACTGTATTCTATTCTACTGTATTTTAGTCAATGTCACTCCGACATTGCTCGTCCTGACATTTATATATTTCTTAGTTACATTATTTTACTTTTAGATGTTGCACTGTTTGAGATAGGAACACAAGCATTTCGCTACACCTGCAATAACATCTGCTAAATATGTGTATGTAACCAATTACATTTGATTTGATTCATAGGGTTAGGGTTCCCACACGGCCTTATTGTCATCACTTTAAACAATGCTACTTAATGTAATGTTTACATACCCTACATTACTCATCTCATATGTATATACTGTACTCTATATCATCTACTGCATCTTTATCAAATCAAATCAAATCAAATTTATATAGCCCTTCGTACATCAGCTGATATCCCAAAGTGCTGTACAGAAACCCAGCCTAAAACCCCAAACAGCAAGCAATGCAGGTGTAGAAGCACGGTGGCTAGGAAAAACTCCCTAGAAAGGCCAAAACCTAGGAAGAAACCTAGAGAGGAACCAGGCTATGTGGGGTGGCCAGTCCTCTTCTGGCTGTGCCGGGTGGAGATTATAACAGAACATGGCCAAGATGTTCAAATGTTCATAAATGACCAGCATGGTCGAATAATAATAATGCAGAACAGTTGAAACTGGAGCAGCAGCACAGTCAGGTGGAAGTTGAAACTGGAGCAGCAGCATGGCCAGGTGGACTGGGGACAGCAAGGAGTCATCATGTCAGGTAGTCCTGAGGCATGGTCCTAGGGCTCAGGTCCTCCGAGAGAGAGAAAGAAAGAGAGAAGGAGAGATCTTTATGTAATACATGTATCACTAGCCACTTTTAAACTATGCCACTTTAAACTATGCCACTTTCTTTACATACCCTACATTAATCATCTCATATGTATATACTGTACTCGATACCATCTACTGCATCTTGCCTATGCCTCTCTGTACCATCACTCATTCATATATCTTTATGTACATATTCTTTATCCCCTTACACTGTGTATAAGACAGTAGTTTTTTTGGAATTGTTAGTTAGATTACTCGTTGGTTATTACTGCATTGTCGGAACTAGAAGTACAAGCATTTCGCTACACTCGCATTAACATCTGCTAACCATGTGTGTGTGACAAATACATTTGATTTGATTTGATTTTTGATTTGATCTTACAACGCTTGTTTACGGAAGACAGAAGGGACTACCTGTGCTAATTAGCTATCTGCGTCTCCGAACACCTGTGTGTAAACGGAAGATTCACATCACAAATGTTTTGTCACTGAAAAATACTGTTGCCTGCAACTACTACTACTTAACAAAGTCTTCATGCAACATGTAAAGTGTTGGACCCATGTTTCATGGGCTGTAATGGAATATCACAGAAAATGTTCCATATTCACAAAAAGCTTATTTCTCTAAAATGTTGTGCACAAATTTGTTTTACATCCCTGTTTGTGAGCATTTCTCCTTCGTCAAGATAATCTATCCACCTGACAGGTGTGGCATATCAAGAAGCTGATTAAACAGCATGATCATTATACAGGTTTCCTCATGGTTATATTTAAATTCATGTTCTCGGAACATTTAAGACAACTTTCCATAAAAAAAACAGTATAATGTTCAAATAACATTCTAAGAATGTTATTTTATAACATGTACATTCCGTTGTCAGCATCAACAAAACACTCCATGTCCTCTATCTTGTTAAGTGTGTTATTGGTCACACTTGATCTTAATGTGTGCTTTGAAATGGGGTCTGTTTGAATAGGCTGAAATGAACCGCTTTGTGTTAGTTTAAAAAACAAACATGGTATGCTAACTCCATCCTGGTGGCGAAGTGGACTAATTGCATAGATAGAGAGCAGAAGAGCATATTGTTTGAAATCTCACTGACACAATAAAAAATGAATGTGTTTGCCTAAGCCAGGGGCCTCCAACCTTTTCTAGCGTGAGCCAGCTTCAAATAGGCACATTCTTCTTCTCTTCCTCAGGTCCTTAGTGTGTACAAGAGAAAGTAGTACACTATGTTCTGTCAATATAATTTATATTTTCCCAAATAATTTTTTCTCAGTTACATTTTTTCTGGTTTTAGATTTGTTTTTCACTCTGAAAATGACACTCGTTCATAGAGAAACAACGCATTGGCTGTTCGGAGTCCATGTAAATGCTTAAATCACACCAGAATACCTTTTTTTATAGGTCTTGTAGAAAACGAACACATTTTGATTTGAGTGTAATTGCCCTTTAATTGCACATCTAGCAGAGAGAGTAATGTGCTGTCTAATGTGCCGGTCAGTTAGGAACAAATTAGGAAAATTAGCAAACTAGGAACAAATACTTATTTACAATGATATTATTTACAATTTACAATGCCCACAAATGACAGAGTTTACAAATAATAGATACTGTAACGATATGTGCTGAGAGTCGGGAAGCAAGTTCAGGGAGTGAGTGAGTGTTTTAATCAAATAAATGGAACATAATACAGAACAAGACCACTAATAGCACACAGAAATGAAACAATGATGCCTTGGGAAGGAACCAAAGGGAGTGACATATATAGGGAAAGTAATTAGGGAAGTGATGGAGTCCAGGTGTGTCTGACGACGCACAGGTGCGCGTAACGATGGTGACAGGTGTGCGCCAGAGGACGCACACGTGACATATACAAATGATATACTTGCTCATGATATACTTCTGCCAGGTAAGACAACTTTGCAGTTAACATTTAATTGAGAAGGTTTAGGGGGGAACGTATTTCTGTCAACCGACAGGATGGTTATCACATCAACTGGCTACACACATGGACAGTGATAAACAAATGCGTGATACAGACAAGGGCAATAATGCTGGAAATTAAATTAGCAGATATCGTTTTAGGTTTGGCTTTTTAAGCAAATTTTGCTTAAAATTGCATGTATTTCCAAAATTGTTAGGGAGCTACTGATAGGTGTGCTGCAAGCTACTGGTAGATCACAATCGACCTGTTGGAGATCTCTGGCCTAAGCAAATTCATTTCCATGTGTCCTGTGCTTGGAGTTCAAAACCACTGGTGTAAAGAACTTAAGTAAAAATATTTTAAAGTACTACTTAACTTAGTTTTTTGGGGTATCTGTACTTTACTTTACTATTTATATTTTTGACAACTTTTCCTTAAGACAATGTAATTTTTCTCCATACATTTTCTCTAATGCCCAAAAGTACTCATTACATTTTTTTTAATTCTTAGCAGGTCAGGAAAATGGTCCAATCCAAACACTTATCAAGAGAACATCCCTGGTCATCCCTACTGCCTCTGATCTGGTGGACTCACTAAACAGAGAACATCCTTGGTCATCCCTACTGCCTCTGATCTGGAGGACTCACTAAACAGAGAACATCCCTGGTCATCTCTACTGCCCCTGATCTGGTGGACTCACTAAACAGAGAACATCCCTGGTCATCCCTACTGCCTCTGATCTGAAGGACTCACGTTTCGTTTGTAAATTATGTCTGAGTGTGTGTCCCTGGCTAAATAAATAAAAAACAAGAAAATGGTGCCATCTGGTTTGCTTAATATATGGAATTTGAAATTATTTTTTACTTTTTATGCTTAAATATATTTGAGCAATTGCATTTACTTATGATACTTAAGTATGGGGTGTTTCACCACAACGTGCCGGTTCTTTAACTTACTTGGCTGCAGACTTGAAATAGAAACCACTCTGAATTATGGGAAGTGGAACACACACACAAGAGGTCCTGAATGAGGCAACAGGTAGCCTAGTGGGTAGAGTGTTGGACTAGTTAAAAATCTGTCGTTCTACCCCTGAACAAGGCAGTTAACCCACTGTTCCCCGGTAGGCCGTCATTGAAAATAAAAATTTGTAATTAACTGACTTGCCTAGTAAAATATTTAAAACCAAATACTTTTTCTATCCTTAAATTTACTCAAGTATGACAATTGGGTACTTTTTCCACAACTGTTCGAAACAGTTAACCCAAACAGGCTAGCAGTGTTATAGAAAGTCTGTTCTCAGAACGTTATTTTAATTACCTTCAAATAACCTATCATTTCCTTTCTCAGAACGTTACTAAAGACCTCCCAGGAAAACGTTCAGGGAACCATAGAAAAGCATTCTCAGAACATTCCTGCAACCTAGAAATGTACAATCCCAGAGCAGGTGCAATTTTCATTAACATTCTCAGAACGTAAAAACGTATGGCTTCGTTCCCAATTCCAATGGGAAACCAAAAACGCACGTTCCTACAACTTCCAAGGAATCAAATGTGCTAGCTGGGTAATGTTATAATTACAGCACTATTAACAGTATGTCTCCTACTAAGAAAAAATGGTTGAATAGGTAGGTTATAGTATACAATGCATAAATGTCCCAATCCATCTACACTGCATGCCCTTCAGAAATGTAAAACCCTTTATGATGATTGATAGAAAAATGATCAATAAAACTAATGGAGGGAGAAGGATAGTGTCAGGAGAACAATGCACCTGTAAGCGGAGTAAGACTGACACGCACAAATCACAACGGATGATTCCCCCCCCATCCAGAAATGTAGGCCAAACAATAAACATGACACCCGTCACACACCCCTGAATGTGGGTACCCATATTAGCTTGTCACTTAGACCTAATCCCTCAACAGGACACATTTACTGAGCTCAGTATTAAATCAATTTCTCTCTCGATCCTCCATTTCTTTCCATTTCCCTGCCTCATGCTTTCATCTGTCTATACTATGACATTGACTCCACCCCTCTCCACCTCTACTGTGACATTGGCTCCACCTATACTATGATGTTGACTCCACCCCTCTCTACTATGATGTTGACTCCACCCCTCTCTACCTCTACTGTGACGTTGACTCCACCCCTCTCCACCTCTACTGTGATGTTGACTCCACCCCTCTCCACCTCTACTGTGACATTGGCTCCACCTATACTATGATGTTGACTCCACCCCTCTCTACCTCTACTGTGACGTTGACTCCACCCCTCTCCACCTCTACTGTGACGTTGACTCCACCCCTCTCTACTATGACGTTGACTCCACCCCTCTCTACCTCTACTGTGACGTTGACTCCACCCCTCTCTATGTCTACTGTGACGTTGACTCCACCCCTCTCTACCTCTATTTTGACATTGACTCTACCCCTCTCTACCTCTACTATGACATTGACTCCACCCCTCTCTGCTATGACATTGACTCCACCCCTCTCTCCCTCTACTATGACATTGACTCCACCCCTCTCTGCTATGACATTGACTCCACCCCTCTCCACCTCTACTGTGACGTTGACTCCACCCCTCTCTACCTCTACTGTGACGTTGACTCCACCCCTCGCTACCTCTACTGTGATGTTGACTCCACCCCTCTCCATGTCTACTGTGACGTTGACTCCACCCCTCTCTACCTCTATTTTGACATTGACTCTACCCCTCTCTACCTCTACTATGACATTGACTCCACCCCTCTCTGCTATGACATTGACTCCACCCCTCTCTCCCTCTACTATGACATTGACTCCACCCCTCTCTACCTCTCCTATGACATTGACTCCACCCCTCTCTACTATGACGTTGACTCCACCCCTCTCTCCCTATACTATGACGTTGACTCCACCCCTCTCTACCTATACTATGACGTTGACTCCACCCCTCTCTACCTATACTATGACATTGACTCCACCCCTCTCTCCCTATACTATGACGTTGACTCCACCCCTCTCTCCCTATACTATGACGTTGACTCCACCCCTCTCTACTATGAACATTATTGTATTATGTTATTACTTTGAGATTGTGTGTGTACATTTTTATTTTTTCAATATTTTTTTTAACCTTTATTTATATAGGCAAGTCAGTTAAGAACAAATTCTTATTTTTAATGACGGCCTAGGAACAGTGTGTTAACTGCCTTGTTCAGGGGCAGAACGACAGATTTTTTATTTGTCAGCTCGGGGATTCGATCTAGCAACCTTTCAGTTAGTAGTCCAATGCTCTAACCACTAGGCTACCCTGCCGCCCTGTGTGTGTGTGTGTGTGTGTTTGAGTGTGTGTGTGTTTGAGTGTGTGTGTGTTTGAGTGTGTGTGTGTTTGAGTGTGTGTGTGTGTGTTTGAGTGTGTGTGTGTGTGTTTGAGTGTGTGTGTGTGTTTGAGTGTGTGTGTGTGTTTGAGTGTGTGTGTGTGTGTGTATTTGAGTGTGTCTGTGTGTGTGTGTGTGTGTGTAGGAGAGAGATGTGAACACCAGGCAACCTTCACTCATCCTTTACAATCTCTTTACTAACTGTTGATAATCTCATCAACAGAAGGTGTATTCTTCGGATCCCATTCAGCACTAACAGGATTGGTGTAATCTACCCTGTGGCTAATCTCAGAGTCAGTCTCAAGCTAAAACACTGCTGTTTTTTACACAGACCGGTGTTACGGGTTGCTAGAATCTCCTCTGTCTCAGCATGTTAAAATACTGTACTTTTATTTAAACAACAACTAAGATTTTGTTGCATTTGACTATCTACATGTTTTTTTTATTTAAACACGGGCCAAATTTTAGATACATTTTGTTAACTACTCTATGTATAAGCATACTTTGATTTTCTCTTGGGAGAAATGAAAAATATTAATTAAGGGGACACTTGACCTTGTCGTTAGCTATAATGTGTACTATGGATAAAATAATGACGATTAGCACCCTACCTTTACAACGTGTCAGAATTGAAGTAACATCCCGAAACATTGTCTGGAAGAGCCGGGTAGATCTGTTGGTCCACATAGAACTCCAAGGTGCAAACACACACACACACACACACACACACACACACACACACACACACACACACACACACACACACTACTGTATATATATATATATATATATACAAAAGTATGTTGACACCCCTTCAAATGAGTGGATTCTGCTATTTCAGCCACACCCGTTGCTGACAGGTGTATAAAATCGAGCACACAGCCATGCAATCTCCATAGACAAACATTGGCAGTAGAATGGCCCATACTGAAGAGCTCAGTGACTTTCAACGTTGCACCGTCATAGGATACCAACTTTCCAACAAGTCAGTTTGCCAAATTTCTGCCCTGCTAGAGCTGCCCCGGTCAACTGTAAGTGCTGATATTGTGAAGTGGAAACGTCTAGGAGCAACAACGTCTCAGTCGTGAAGTGGTAGTCCACACAAGCTCACAGAATGGGATCCGCCGAGTGCCGTAACGCGTAAAAATCGTCGTCTGTCCTCAGTTGCAACACTCACTGCTGAGTTCCAAACTGCCTCTGGAAGCAACGTCAGCACAACTATTCATCGGGAGCTTCATGAAATGTGTTTCCATGGCTGAGCAGCAGCACACAAGCCTAACACGGAATCCAAACCGGCTGCGCGCGTGTGCCATCGTGCGCTTTCGTGCATACATCTATTTTGTCCCCCTACACCAAACGCTATCAGGACACGCAGGTTAAAATAACCACAAAAAAATCTGAAGCAATGACATTTAATTTGGGGACAGGTCGAAAAGCATTAAACATGTATGGCAATTTAGCTAGTCAGCTTGCACTTGCTAGCTAATTTGTCCTATTTAGTTAGCTTGCTGTTGCTAGCTAATTTGTCCTGGGATATAAACATTGAGTTGTTATTTTACCTGAAATGCACAAGGTCCTCTACTCCGACAATTAATCCACACATAAAATGGTCAACCAAATAGTTTCTAGTCATCTCTCCTCCTTCCAGGCTTTTTCATCGTTTAATTTATATGGTGATTGGCATCTAAACTTTCATAGTATTACCACGACTACCGGCAAAACAGCTCATCTTCCAATCCCCCACGTGGGTATAACCAATGAGGAGATGGCACGTGGGTACCTGCTTCTATAAACCAATGAGGAGATGGGAGAGGCAGGACTTGCAGCTGATCTGCGTCAGAAATAGAACTGACCTCTATTTTAGCCCTTGGCAACGCAGACGCTCGTTGGCGCACGCGAGCAGTGTGGGTGCAATAATAGAATAACATGGATATACTAAATGTATTTTGCGATGCTCGCGCACGCAACGTGTCCGGTCTGGTCAGCCTGTAAGATTGCCATGCGCAATGCCAAGTTTCGGCTGGAGTTATGCCGCCATTGGACTCTGGAGCAGTGGAAACGCGTTCTCTGGAGTGATGAATCACTCTTCACCATCTAGCAATCCAACGGACAAAATCTGCCTGAATGCATAGTGCCAACTGTAAAGTTTGGTGGGATGATGACTAATGGTCTAGGGTTGTTTTTCATGATTCTTCTAGGCCCCTTAACTCCAGTGAAGGGAAATCTTAACACTACAGCATTCCCTTATAGACGATTCTGTGCTTCCAACTTTGTGGCAACAGTTTGGGGAAAACCCTTTCCTGTTTCAGCATGACAATGCCACTGTGCACAATGCAAGGTCCATACAGAAATGGTTTGTCGAGATTGGTGTGGAAAACTTGACTGGCCTGTACATAGCCCTGACCTCAAACCCATCAAACACCTTTGGGATGAATTGGAACGCCGACTGCGGGCCAGGCCTAATCGTCCACCACAGGTGCCCGACCTCACTAATGCTCTTGTGGCTGACACAAGCGTGCACGCTCGCTCGCTCACTCACCCGTCTAGTATCTTTTGACTGGCTGGCACTGCCATGGTGCCCTAGTCGAGCCCTCTGCCAGACCCCCCACCCCTTGGTGGCGGTGAGTGCCACCATCTGCTGCGCCACACGGGCATCATAATCTCCCCATAATGACATTAGCGGCACCATCAGTTACCGCCTGGCACAGGGATTTTTCAATCAGCCAGGGAATCATAAATAATTGCGCTAAGTATCTGGCACCAGATGTGCGCACCAGCTCTTGGCTGTCTGGAGATGAATAGTATCACAGCTGTGTCTGGTGTTGTCTTTTTTTTGTTATGATGGAGCAGTCGAATAACTATATGGCCCTTTCTCCTCTCTCTAATGAGCCTAGTCTCTCGGTCTTCCATAGCTCTCTCTCAATTGTTTTCATGGTCTGAGATGCATTCAAGATAATTGTGTGTGGTGTGGATGGGGGGGGGGTGACGTAGTTACAACAATAATGCTAAGTCTAGGCCCCAGTGTATGGGGTTTAAGTATATTGTCAAGAGCAGAAATGTTGACAAGCTATGTAATGTCGCCCCGGTGACAAACACTTCCAGCCCCTGTCAAATGTGCAAATCCCTATGCATGCTGGGAAAACATAGGCTCAACAATATTGAGATATGGTGATATGGCACACCAGGGTAGTGTTCATTAAGAAGAACTTCTTGAAACCAAGTTAAGCCGGGAGGTACTACCTGACCTTGTCAAATAAGAACATGTGTTTTCTATTGCAAAACGTTTTGCTACTGAACGCAACCCAGACTTAACATGATAGTCTTGATAACCTGCTTGACATTCTCAACAGCTCTGATACTGGTGAACCATGACAATAAAGGGTTAAAGACCATGAAGCTGATGTTCAATCAATCTTAAGAATGAACCTGTAGACAGAAGACCATGCTGTTTATTTTTGTTTACTCATTAAGTTAACAAGATTCTAGCCCTGTTGATAACAGCATCTCTCTCTCTCACACACACACACACACACACACACAAATGAAACAAAAGCCCTTGTGTTCTTGATTTCAAAACGAGGCATTGAAATAATTGATGGCATTGTTTGCTTGAACATACAGTAAGTAGAGAAGACTATCTTTGCCATTTTGAAGATGCGTTTTGAGTGTAATGGAGACACAAGACATGTAAAAGAGCCCTGGGTGATTTGTCTCGGTGACAGAGCCTGCAGGGTAGAGCCCATCAGGTTCTCATTGTCATTTCAGTCACAGTGTGGGTTTCACCAATGAGCTTAACTAAAATGAATGACTAAAACTATATATAAAGACTCCCACAAAGACAAAGACAAGACCCTTGATTAAATCCAAGTGCATTAGCTGGAACAGAGTAACTTGGAATAAAAAAAAACTGAGTTGGGGCGAAGGATAGAAACTCAGGTATTGACTAAATGTATCTGCACATTTATCATCATTTATTTTTCCACCTTTCGAGGCTTCTGTGTTTAAGGATGATAGATGACTCAAGATGTCTTCCTTCCCTCCAGACGCTTTCTGCTCTGGTAAGTGTGTTCGACACGGAATCATTTTGTCACTTTATTATCTTGTCGCATACGTTTGTCACAGCCCTCGTATGCGTGTCATCTGTGTTCTGTCCCCGCCTACTCGTTTTCCGTCTGTATGCAACGGTTTGAAAAATTACCATGTGTAGCAGCTTTCAAAATGTCCTAACTTTATGGAGACGGTCCGTACTTAGAGTAGAATTGTAATGTTCATTAATGAAGGTAAATTATAGCTTGTCTGGTGTATCATACCCTCAACCCTCCAGCAGTGAGGTATAAACAACAATCTACTTCCATTTTGTTGTTGTTGTTTTTTGATTATGATAGACTTGCAAACAATATCATGCCATCTGCAAACACAATGTATTCCTGCTCATACTCCCTATATGAGTGGCTTGGGAAACATTCAACACATTAGATGAAGTGGAGTTCTATAACGAACATTAAACTAATCACCAACCAATGTCTTTAGGACTGGTGCCATATGGGATCTTCTGAAATGGATGATGTCATAACCTCGTTATATCCTCTTTCCCGAAGTAGACACTACCACGTATCCTACCTCAACCCATGGAGGAGACACTACCACGTATCCTACCTCAACCCATGGAGGAGACACTACCACGTATCCTACCTCAACCCATGGAGGAGACACTACCACGTATCCTACCTCAACCCATGGAGGAGACACTACCACGTATCCTACCTCAACCCATGGAGGAGACACTACCACGTATCCTACCTCAACCCATGGAGGAGACACTACCACGTATCCTACCTCAACCCATGGAGGAGACACTACCACGTATCCTACCTCAACCCATGGAGGAGACACTACCACGTATCCTACCTCAACCCATGGAGGAGACACTACCACGTATCCTACCTCAACCCATGGAGGAGACACTACCACGTATCCTACCTCAACCCATGGAGGAGACACTACCACGTATCCTACCTCAACCCATGGAGGAGACACTACCACGTATCCTACCTCAACCCATGGAGGAGACACTACCACGTATCCTACCTCAACCCATGGAGGAGACACTTCCACGTATCCTACCTCAACCCATGGAGGAGACACTACCACGTATCCTACCTCAACCCATGGAGGAGACACTGCCACGTATCCTACCTCAACCCATGGAGGAGACACTACCACGTATCCTACCTCAACCCATGGAGGAGACACTACCATGTATCCTACCTCAACCCATGGAGGAGACACTACCACGTATCCTACCTCAACCCATGGAGGAGACACTACCACGTATCCTACCTCAACCCATGGAGGAGACACTACCATGTATCCTACCTCAACCCATGGAGGAGACACTACCACGTATCCTACCTCAACCCATGGAGGAGACACTACCACGTATCCTACCTCAACCCATGGAGGAGACACTACCACGTATCCTACCTCAACCCATGGAGGAGACACTACCACGTATCCTACCTCAACCCATGGAGGAGACACTACCATGTATCCTACCTCAACCCATGGAGGAGACACTACCATGTATCCTACCTCAACCCATGGAGGAGACACTACCATGTATCCTACTTCAACCCATGGAGGAGACACTACCACGTATCCTACCTCAACCCATGGAGGAGACACTACCACGTATCCTACCTCAACCCATGGAGGAGACACTACCATGTATCCTACCTCAACCCATGGAGGAGACACTACCATGTATCCTACCTCAACCCATGGAGGAGACACTACCACGTATCCTACCTCAACCCATGGAGGAGACACTACCATGTATCCTACCTCAACCCATGGAGGAGACACTACCACGTATCCTACCTCAACCCATGGAGGAGACACTACCACGGCTGGCTGTCCTTTGGGTGGTAGACCATTCGTAATACACAGGGGAAACTGTTAAGCGTGGAAAACCCAGCAGCGTTGCAGTTCTTGACACAAACCGGTGCTCCTGGCACCTACTACCATAACCGGTTTAAAGGCTCTTACATATGTTGTCTTGCCCATTCGCTCTCTGAATGGCTCACACACACCATCCATGTTTCAATTGTCTCAAGGCTTAAACATCCTTATTTAACCCGTCTCCTCCCCTTCATCTACAGTGACTGAAGTGGATTTACCAAGTAACATCAATAAGGGATCATAGCTTTCACCTGGATTCACCTGGTCAGTCTGTCATGGAAAGAGCAGGTGTTCCTAATGTTTTGTACATTCCGTGTATATCAGTTATACTGACATAACATACTTGTTATTCTGATGACACAGTACCCAACACCCTGAAACTACACACGGCTCATCTCCGAAAGGCCTGGGCTTTGAACAGGCAACCCTCTGTTACTGGCCCACCTGTCTAGTCTCCAGCGCCTCCATTCACCGCCTCCCCATCAGCCCAGGAAGCATCAGGAGGAGTACGGTTCATCCATGCTCTGACTGCGACCAACTCATTGTCATCATTGGCACCTGGACCTAGTCCATCATAGGTATGTTGCTGAAGGGCAGTGATTCTTTTCTTGACTGAAAAAGCACAGTTATCCAGTCAGACCTTTTTGAGAATTTAGAAAATTTTCCGCCCTCTAGGGGGTTCACAGTCAGATTGATGGCGGCATCGAGAATTCTGTGTGAATTCTGACATCTCCCTGAAGCACAATACCCACCTCAGAAACTGTCCACGATATAGGAACACACCACACTGTCTAAGTCCATTATAATAGAACAGAGAGTACCTTAATTGTTCTCCGAGGCTTTAGATCTGTCACCAGAGTGGATGAGGAGACGGTTTTAAAGAGACAGAAATACAAACGTATCCCTTATCAACTGTCCTTCCTGTGCAGAAGTAGTCTACCACAACCTGAAGACAGCTGCTGATTTGGCCCATTGGCTGCTCTGATGTTACGGACAGGTAGAGAGCAGTCAGATCCCACTTTCAGTAGAACTCCCGCATCTTCAGCACATCTTCAGCTCTGATGTCACGGAAATGTAGAGAGCAGTCAGATCCCACATTCTGGAAACAGGAAGAGGCCAGGAATAATTGGCACCAGAGCGCAATGCGTGCCTCTCTGGTTTGGCAGCAGAGCTTTTAAGTATGGTTTACAGTGTTTGGGGCATATTTTAATTCCAGAGCCTTTTATTCAACTAGGCAAGTCAGTTAAGAACAAATTCCTATGACGGCCTACACTGGCCAAACCCTAACCCGGACGACGCTGGGCCACCCGATGGGACTCCCAATAACGGCCAGATGTGATACAGCCTGGATTTGAACCAGGGACTGTAGTGACGCCTCTTGTACTGAGATGCAGTGCCTTTGACCACTGCTCCACTCGGGAGCCCCTGATTTGATATCTCCATGTTTCATGTTAATAAGGTAACTGGCTAAAGTACATTTGAAACACAGAAAAAAGCAGTGGATGTTGAACACCAGTGGTGCACTAGGAGTGTTGTTGATACATTGAGGGGAGGTTGGTTCAGCCAAAAGCTTAAACATCTTTAATGATTGACTTAAAATATTTCATGTTTGTACAGTTCAATGTGTGAATGTGTTTTAATGCCACTTTTAAATTGACTCTATTCACGTTTTCATCGTGATCCAAGTGCGAGTGTCAATTGGTGGTGATCCATTAGCTTAAAAACTAAAAGCTATTATTAGCATTATTGTGGTGGTTGTGGGATTAAACTGAGGCGATGGACATCTAATGAACGTGTTATTACACAGTTTTAAAAAATATTAAAAAAATACTACGTTTACAATTTTCTGAGAGGCTCAAGACCAAAAATGTATGGGTATGCTATAAAAAAATAAAAGTTGACTACAATCATTCCAATCCCGATTTTAAAATGCAATGACTGTTTCGAGTATTGATGGCTGGCTTTAGGACCATGCGGAGCGTCTCTCGAAGAGAAGCTGCCAGCCTGTTTGTCTTTCTCTCATTTTTATTAAGAAAGCAGAGACGGTGCCAGACAGTTTGCTTTGCCGGTCAGCCATTTAGGCAGTGGGCTGATTGCTTTGAATTTGACGTTGGCATTTGTACTTGTAATGCTTCATGGGCCAGCTGTTTTATACTCCTGTTACTTTCACATTGATGTCGGCATCGGCAACGCGTCCAGTAGGCTCGGGGTAAGATAAGCTTCCCCTCAAGTAAACATCATTCAATTTGCCAAAATTTGCTTCAAAATTGTAATTTACATTTTTTAAACATTTTTATTTTTAGCTTTATATAACCAGATAGGCCAGTTGAGAACAAGTTCTCATTTACAACTGCGACTTGGCCAAGATAAAGCAAAGCAGTGTGACACAAACAACACAGTGTTACACATGGGATAAGCAAACGTACAGTCAATAACACAATAGAAAAATCTATATACAGTGTGTGCAAATGTATTAAGATTAGGGAGTTAAGGCAATAAGTAGGCCATAGTGGCGAAATAATTACAATTTAGCAATTAAACACTGCAGTGATAGATGTGCAGAAGATTAATGTGCAAGTTGAGATACTGGGGTGCAAAGGAGCCAAAAAAAAGAACAATATGGGGATGAGATAGTTGGGTGGGCTTTTTACAGATGGGCTATTAATAGATTAGCTGTGTACAGGTGCAATGATCAGTAAACTGCTCTGTCAGCTGATGCTTAAAGTTAGTGAGGGAGATATAGGACTCCAGCTTCAGAGATTTTTGCAATTTTGCCATTTTTGCAATTAATAAAAGCTAACATTAAAGCCGACAGAAACAAACAGAGAGCAGATGAAGCCAACAAGCTAGCCAAATTGTTTGCAGATAAACTGTCCTTGTAGTAGGGACAACAGAAACAAGCATTCTTGGTTCTTGGATCTGAATCAAGCTAGAAAAAGGCTGCTCATGACCAATTCAGAAACCTAATAAATATGGGAATTCATTTTGAAAGTTGGAAGAATGATACCAAAACCGCCACTGTTCTCATGGACTGATTGGTAAGTGTTGGATTGTGTTTTTAGCCTGCTAGCTATGTTTGCTCCTGACCACTGTGTTCAGTGTTCAAGCAAGCTAACACGTCTACTTAGCTAGCTAGCTAGCTAACATCTTCTGTATACAGACTGTCTTGTACTCCAAGGAATCGAATGATAGCATCATGTAGCTACACTGCATGAACCACACAAGATGCCCAGTGCCTTTATTTCAAATAGCTAACTTTAACTAGCTAGCTAGATGTTTTGTAGATAAGAAATTCTAGGTGGTCAACAGTATTTTCAGCACATTTTCCCTAGCCAATGTGCTTCTACTCCTGCATTGCTTGCTGTTTTGGGGTTTTAGGCTGGGTTTCTGTACAGCACTTTGAGATATCAGCTGATGTAAGAAGGGCTGTATAAATAAATTAGATTTTGAACATATTTATGGACTATTTGCCTTCAATTAATAGGATGTTGACACTAGCGAGACACGTTACACACATAACACCACATCCTGTGTATGTAAAGGAAACTGTTGGGACACTGACTTACTGTATTTGGTTGTAATATATCTTTCCACCTCACATTTAGCTGTAGTCAACAGAGCATTGATGGTGATTCACAACCATGGAGAGCAACCCTTGAAGAAGATGTGTTTGAATTAATTAATGGTGCGTGCGTTCTCACTATAATGTTTATTTGGCATATGCACAAGATACAGTGGGGTGTATTTAAGCAATGAGGCACGAGGGGGTGTGGTTTATGGCCAATATACCACGGCTAAGGACTGTTCTTATGCATGACGTAACGTGGAGTGCCTGGATGCAGCCCTTAGCCGTAGTACACTGAACAAACATATACACGTATGATAGAAAAATAATTTGTACTGTTTTAATTACGTTGATAATAGAGGTCGGTGCCGTTTAAGATGAGGGTGGACAATGTTTTTTTTTTTCATGAGCATGGCCTTATTTCTTTTACAGCATATTGGATGACTGTCATTCATATTCCATTCACCCAGTTCATTGTAACATCGATAGGTTTAGGCTGCTACATGACACACTAATTTTCCCAATACCCATCATGAGGTTGCTACAACCTATATCCTATGAATACAAGTTTACAAAGTAGTTGAACACGTTGAGAGAAACATTTTAGTAATCAAGGTGACAGACCGTGACCGCCTTGCACAACCTTGCCTTTATCTAGGTGTAATCATTAGTCCAAAAGTTGCCAACAAGAGTTTCTATTGGACAAAGTTAGGTAATCAAATCAAATGTATTTATATAGCCCTTCGTACATCAGCTGATATCTCAAAGGTATGGTATGTGGTATGGTACAGGTATGTTTATCCCTGTTCTGTTTGCTTCCATTTAAGAAACGGAGGAATGAATACACCCCTGATCACACGTAAACACAGTTCACTTTCATAGCAGCCACTGCTCTTTGTATAATTCCTACTTGCATCTACATTGCTCTCCTCCTCTCACCTTTTACCGTTGCTTGCGGATTTCAGTGCACAACACATTAGCTGTCTGTGAGCTAGCGAAAAAACCTTTTCCAAGCCAAACATTCATGTCATAACTGCTAAACCCCAACACACAGCCTACATTGTTGTCACTATATTAGCAAACACCATAGTCAACATAGAAGTAACGTGTTAGTAAACCCGCTACAATCATGCATTACAGTGTATAGTCAGCAAGCAGTTTAGCAGTTACACCTGCGGGCCCTAGTGGCAATAAATTAATACTACCAAACGCTTACCTTGACTTGGAAGAGTTCCAGTGTTGGATAGTCATAGCCAGCTAGCTAACATAGCATCTCTCTCTGTTTGAGCCAGGTGTTTGAGTAGGCTAAACTAGCTAGCTGCATTTGCTAGCTAAGTAAGTGAAAGCGGAATTGACAAAAAATGCAAGGGAATTTGGCTTTCTCCCTCTCTTGCTTCTCTTTAATTTTTTAATAAATTAATTTGTTCAAAACTGTTCAACTATTGTCTTTCTCTCTCTCTTTAAGTCAAATACTAACCACATATTATGCAGTGCTAGCTAGCTGTAGCTTATGCTTTCAGTACAAGATTAATTCTGTGATCCTTTGATCGGGTGAATATGTCAGTTCATGCTGCAAGACCTCTGATAGGTTAGAGGACATTCTTCAGAAGTTGTCATAATTACTGTGTAAGTCTATGGAAAGGGGTGAGAAACATGAGCCTCCTAGGTTTTGTATTGAAGTCAATGTACCCAGAGGAGGACGGAAGCTAGCTGTCCTCCAGCTACACCATGGTGCTACCCTACAGAGTGCTGCTGAGGCTAATGTAGACCTTCATTGCAAAACAGTGTGTTTTAATAAATTATTTGGTGACGTGAATATATTTACTATAGTCCTATTTAAAAAAGGATGACTTTTTAAAATGTTACAATTTTTAAACATTTTCTATGAAATTTACTGAGGAAGATAGTCCTCCCCTTCCTCCTCTGAGGAGCCTCCACTGATCAGTAACCAGTTTAGCATTGTACCATGTACTTCTGAAGTAACAATTTGTTTAATGTTTTCCCAATGTCAACCTACAGTGCATTCGGAAAGTATTCAGACCCTGTGACCTTTTCCACATTTTGTTACGCTACAGCCTTATTCTAAAATTGATTAAATTGTTTTTTTCCCCCCATCAATCTACACACAATATCCCATAATGACAATGCAAAATAGGTATTTAGAAATGTTTGCATTTGCAAAGTACTCAGTAATTTGTTGAAGCATCTTTGGCAACGATTACAGCCTCGAGTCTTCTTGGGTATGATGCTACAAGCTTGGCACACCTGTATTTGGGTAGTTTCTCCCATTCTTCTCTGCAAATCCTCTCAAGCTCTGTCAAGTCGGACGGGGAGCGTTGCTGCACAGCTATTTTCAGGTCTCTCCAGAGATGTTCGATCGGGTTCAAGTCCAGGCTCTGGCTGGGCCACTCAAGGACATTCAGAGACTTGTCCTGCATTGTCTTGGCTGTGTGCTTAGGGTTGTTGTCCTGTTAGAAGGTGAACCTTCACCCCAGTCTGAGGTTGTGAGTGGTCTGGAGCAGGTTTTCACAAAGGATCTCTCTGTACTTTGCTCTGTTCATCTTTCCTCGATCCTGACTAGTCTCCCAGTCCCTGCCGCTGAAAAACATCCCTAAAAAATGCTGCTGCCACCATCATGCTTCACGGAAGGGATGGTGCCAGGTTTCCTCCATACGTGATGCATGGCTTTCAATCTTGAGTTCAGTCTTGGTTTCATCAGAACAGATAATCTTGTTTCTCATAGTCTGAGAGTCCTTTACGTGCCTTTTGGAAAACACCAAGCAGGCTGTCATGTGCCTTTTACTGAGGAGTGGCTTCCGTCTGGCCATTCTACCATAAAGGCCTTATTGGTGGAGGCCTGAGGGCATACACTTAGTGTGTTGTGAATGTTTTGGAACATTTTTAAAGTGTAATGCAGTCTGTGTGTAGCTGGTGTGGAGGAGTCAGGCGCAGGACAGCAGATATGAGTAAATAGACGTACTTTAATCAACATATACAAAAAGAGAGCCCACATTAACGGACCGTACTACATACAAACATTTACTCACAAACAGACATGGGGGAACAGAGGGTTAAATAATGCACAAGTAATTGGGGAATTGAA